>NC_071286.1:35241450-35324458 GCF_943735745.2 Anopheles bellator
CTGCCGCCGTTACGTTACGTTACGTTACGTTGGGACGTTACGTTACGTTACGTTTGTATGGGAGCCCTCCCTCCCCGGAGGGAGTGTGGGAGGGTCAGAATCTTTCAATGAAGTTTCAGATCAGAACAATCGGATCAGGGATCAGTACAATCGAACCCCTCTAAAACATCACAGTTAAACGATCAGAAGATACAGATTTAAAAACGGTTGTTCTATGAACGTAAAGTAATTGTTTAATTGTTTAACAGTCATTAGAAGCATGATTTGATATTGCATGAAGAATAAGCGAGCCATTTGTACTCCGATTCAATAACCGAATTAGTGAAGCCAACGATGTTTTCATCGACGATTTCTTAACATGGGTTATTAAATGAGTCCAGGTTGCGGTTTTGTTTGGGATATTTCCCTGTTTCAAGCATCGACAAGGCGATTCTTTGTGAAGTCTCTGTCAACTACCATCGAACGGGCGTTGCGCTCCCGAGTCCCGAGCCGATTGAGTACCTAATCTAATCGCTATAAAGGGAACGCAGCACAGGGAATCAAAGTCCGGAAAAGGCTGCACTTGCACAAAGTTCGGCCCAACATTAGGCCGTACGTTAGGCCCAACGTATCAAGGTCCGCGTGTGTCGAAACGGCCGTCGCAGGAGGGATTAATTTAAATATTTCCATCCTGCCCGAAAGAAAGCTCATTCCGTTCGCGACGAAGCCCACATACGGCTACGGCGGCTGGATTCACGTCGTTCGCATTCCGTCCGCACTTCCGGGCGGTACGCGCGGATAATATCCCCCGCGCTCATAAATCACCAATCATCCAAAGGGTTGACTTGCCCTTCGTTCGCCGGACGCGGCCCGCTCCCGAGGCGGTGTACAAAGATTTACTGTGGACCCGCAGTCCAGAGCCCGCCGGGGCGTTCGGGCCGGAACGGAAGTCGGCCCAAAACGGAATCCAGCCACCGGAGTGATAAACTTGGCCTGTCATACTGGCAGCCGGGGCAGCCGAGGCGCAACCCGCACACCGAGGGCTTCCCGGCCTTTTTCGTGCACTCTCCGCCACGGCCGCGGCGAAATAAATTCTTTGCTTTAAATTTAAAACGTGATTCCATTACACAGCCCGACGGACGGAAAAGTTCCGTCTGTCCGGCTAAACCGACCGTTTGTCCTGATCTCTGACCTCCGGCAGCCAGCAGCACCGGCAGCGATCGCTGCGCCACCTAGCGGCCCAGAGCGTTCCGCGGCTTCCAGGGTTGGCTGCGTTCACGGCCTGGAAAACTTGACGCCCCTGCCCAGCCCGGCACGGCCCGGCCCGGAGTTTTCCAACTTATGGACCTCTTCTTCTGTGTGCGGAAAACTCTCCAGAAATATAATTCTTTCCGACGGGTTTAGCACAAACCCCTTTTTGGGCTGCCCTGGTCATTTCCTGCTCTCCTTCTCTCTCACTCTCTCGCTCTCTCTCTCTCGCTACGCTTTATATTCCGTTTTATAACCTATTTTTTGTACCTCGTCTGTGTATGTGTATGTGTGCGGCCTCAGTGTCGGCGGTCTTCGGTTGGCTTCGCTCCTCAAGCTAGCCAACTAGCTGCCAGAGCGTCACTGAGGTATTTGTTTAGTAGTTTCCTTTAGTTGTGTCCCTTTCCGGTCGGACTCGTGGGGGGCCAGGAGGTCAGCAGGCAATCCAGTCCCGTCCCACCCTCTCGCTGCCCGCTCCCGGCCGGAGCACCGAATCACATAGGTATGCGACTTTGCACAGGAACCCCTTGGTCCGGGTGGTTTTTTTTTGTGGCCTCGAAGAAAATTTCGAGGGCCGCCCGTGTTCGGCATCTTCCGCCCCAACTTTTCCGGTCGGGCCAAGGGATATCCACCCAGCGACCCAGCGGGTTGAATGAAAATCGGACAAAAATGCTCCACTGTTTTGTTTCTTCGAAGCTTGTTATTTAGTTTTACTCACTTTTAGTAAATTTTTCCTCCCCAACCCGACGCTCCCGGAGTTGCCCGCACTTTCCTGAACGGTGCGGGGGTTTTCGTATTAAGTTTTATTCCTTGCCAAACTTCCGGACCCCGTCCGGCGGCGAGTGCCTATTGTTTCGCGGCCGGCAGGAAGGTGTCGTTGTACGCGCGGAAATCGGTTTCGCTGTTTTTCGGTGCGCATTCTCGGAGCAGGAGCAGCAGCAGCATAAGCAATGCTGGTGGCCGCAGCGTAGCGTCGGAAGCTACGCAAGCTGAACAAATAAACCACGTGGGCTTATCGTTGCGAGAAGTGAGGCTTTTTATTTCCAACATTCGGCCCTACATTCGGTACGAACGGTGCCCGTCGAGTTTCCGGTTCCGAACCGGTTAGCAGAGGTCCTCGGGCACATTTGGACACCGCACCGCACAGCACGGGACGTGTGTCTGTTTCGTGGGTTGGGCAAAAGTATCGCCCACAAAGACCGTTGGCTGTCGATTAAAAAAACATAAATTCGACGGATGAATTATGAAAAGAGATTTTCTTGCTAAGAAACGCGGGGATGGTGTTGTTGTTGCCGAACGGCGCACGGGCGATGGTCAGAATGGAAAATTAAACACGCATGCAACAATCGGAACAAACCGTGTGGCCCGGCAACACCGAAACCGAACCCAAGTTTATTGGCTTATCAAACAAACAAAAGCGGTGGCAGTGTAAACGGAAGTCCATTGGAAACGTCCATCGGGTGCAAAGCAAAGCGAAGCATAAATAAAGATTGCAACTGACCATAAAGCAACGGCCAGCCATTTTGTTCAACATTCTGCGCAACAGCTTCCAGCCATCGAAAGCGTAGGCTGAGCGGAACTCATGGAATCCATCCAGCATTGGATGAGTTGGATAACGGATACAGTTTCACTGCAAAGCCAGACTCCACTGGTCTCCAGATTTTGCTACTGTGACCGATGGTTGAGCTGCAACGTGCTGCATCTTTCAAGAAGTGTACCGGAATTTACGGAAACTTTGGTTAACAATGCACGATGCTGGTGCATGATACATTAGAACAAACAAAAACAGTGGAAAAAGGCTTCAAAAGGCTTCAAAGAACTTGTTTGCAAAGGCAATGTCTGAAGGACATATTACTGCACTCCTGAAGCGACCATTGGCGACTGCATGCCAGAGCACGTTCAGGGGTAAAGGCTTCTTCGTATGCTTGTTAACACATTGCCTTTAGAAGCAACATTCGATCAAGAGTCATCAGTTGATTCCTCAGATTCCTATCGATTTTCAGATTCCGGAACACAGTACAACATTACTACTTCAAGCTAATCTCTGAAGCTACATGTTTCTTCAATATTCATTAGTGTAAATGATACATTGAAGCAGGTCGGCTCTATAGCCATATAGTCGGGCTTTTGAGAGATGCGCTTAATGCTCTTTGATTGAATTGTTGGACGTTTTCCTACCATATTTTATGGCGATCAAAAGAATATACAAGGTTTGCGTTGAACGATTTTCTTTGTCCCAGAGTTAGCGCAGTTGATGGGTGAAAAAGGGTGAAGCGACACGATTTATGCAGATTCGACAAAGGCCAAAGAAGGACTTTTAATGGCAACATTACCTTGTTTTGGCACCAGGTAAAAGACTTCAGGTCGAAAAAATAAAGAGATTTTGTTTGCAACTTACCTCTGAAGGGGTTAGACCATGTCGACTTTTGGGCCTGAAAATGACGTTTCGCAGGGATTATTGTTTTTCGGCTACCTGTTGAAGAAAACTACTACGGACTCGCATCAAATGCTTGCGAGAAGCTTGTTTTGGGAAGATTGTACTTGGCTGGGAAATTAAAGCACTTGGCTGGGAGATGTTTTCCTCCGCTATATTCACGAGACTTGGCCCCTACCGATTATAATTTATTTCCATCGATTCGTACGAGGAAGTTGAAATTGAATTACTAATTGGTTTACTTCAAAAGAACAACAATTAGTCCGGCGTGGAGTCCCATGAATAAAATATAATTTTTCATTTCAATGTAGTAATCATTTAATTTCTTTGAAACAAATTCAATTCCGACCTGGTAAACATCCGTACAACGCAACGATTAACATTTCATCAAAAGTCTGTTACGTCGCTTGCCAGATTATCACTGTCAAGGTGTTCCTTCCTTTGGCATCATGGCCCAGGTATGGTCCGAAAAAAAACCTTAAAGATGAGAATCTCGACTGCCAAGCGTCTAGCTGAGTCCAAATAATCAGGATCATAAATCTTGAACCGGGACCAATGCGGTGGACTACACAAGATACACCTTTCAACGAATCGCTTCGAAGGGCCGCTTGTACAGATGACTACGAATGATGAAGCTCAGTGGACGCAATGTCTTAATAAACAGAGAGTCGAAGGCAACCCCATTCTTCGCGCTGTGAGTTATTTCACCGAAGAGACTACTCTCCATTTCTGAGAATGTCCATCGAAGACCGGAGAAAATACACGCATTCAGGATGAAGACATAAAAGAATAATATGTTTGGCTCAATACGAATTTATCGCCAAATTCGAGAAGCTCGAAAATGCCTTGGCTCGTAGCCATTAAATATTGTAAGTTCCGAGCAAGATACCGGGCTCTCATAAAAATAGGCCCATTTGAACAACAACCGCTTCATGTTACCCTGCCATTGTGCCGTCAATACTGATAGTCTCACTACAATTTCATTGAGGAACCAGTTGTTAAGTTATTCGATGCCCACTTGCCGCACCAAAGTTGCGGCCCAAAAGCGCAGTGGCCCAAGTCCGCAAGTGGCCCAAAAAGTCACTCACCCAAAGTGATCGCGTATCCAGGTGTAGCCTTTCTCAGCCTGTAAAGTAACCAGCGTCGGGCGTGGGGATTAAAGTTCGTTAGCGTATCCCACGTGTGACGCACGCCGAACGAACGAATTCCGAACGCTCAAATTTGATTAAAACTGACTATCATCCGTGGAGCGAGAGTCGTGGGCCGTGATCATCGTGTGTAGGGTAGCAGCGGTGGGGTGGAAAAAGGGCCCCGCTGCCTCGTTCGTCACTCGTTCGGGGGCCGTCTGCCCGACATCCGCCGGCGGATGTTGAATCTTTGGGACCATACATCAGCCCGGGCCCTTCGGATCATCCTCGGTGGCACGCCGGGATTGGGACTTTATGGCGCGCCGCTTCTTAACACCGATAATCGCCGTAACGATGGGACGGAAGCAAGACAGACCGTGGACGTGTGGCCAGCCCTTGAGCCCTTCCCCGGCACGGCGAAGGGAAGAATTAAATTATTCATCCCTTGGCACACTTTCCGATAATTCAGTTTCCATTTCGCTGCTTCCGGGCCCGGGGTCTGCCCGGACTGGGCCGTACGCCTACTCCACCGTGCCGTGTCTCTTCGCGCACAGGACACGAAAATTGGCTGCCTCAGCGGCAGGGTGGGCGGGAAGGTTGTGGCCCCGTCCTCCCCGGGAACGTCCGTTTTGGGGCCATTCCATTGATAGATGCCCTCGAAGGACGCGAACAAAGGCAGCTAACGCGATTCGCAGCGTGGCGGGCGCAGAATTCGGGCACCGCTCGCCGTCCCCGAACTTCCACCCCACTCGGTTCCCCGGTGATGGGCTTACCCGTGCTGGTCATTTACCGGCTTCCCCTGGCGGCTGTCGGCCAAGCCAGGGTTCTTCACGCTCTCTTATCTTAACGCTCGCTTCCGGTCGCCTGGCCCGACTCGGGACCGACGCCGGAACCGTTCGCACGCCTCGCTTTCCGCTTTCTTTTCTTACTATCCACTCTCCCTCTCTCTCTCTCCAGGATGGTGTCGAGTGGCCCGCTGTATATCCGGCCACGTCTGCCGGAACGTCTTGTTTGGTGTAGTAAATGGATTAGCTTATTCCGTTTCCATATTTAATGCCAAGTCCATTAACAATATAAATGTGATTATTTTCCTGTAATTTGATTTTCGACAAACTCTCTGCTCCACTCCGCCCGCTCCCTGTGGACTCCGCTCCTGTTAGCGACCCGAGAGGAGGCCTTCCGAGTCCAACGGATTCCGCGTCTCCAACGGATTTACGCCTCCGATGGAATGAGTTCCGCTCGTTTCGAGTTGTCCTTTTTCGGTTCCCGGCGTCGCCACCCCACAAGTCAAGGCTCGGGCTCTCAGCCGGGCTCTGCGTGTGGCTCCCGTGCGCCGGAAGTGACGAAAATCAGCAGCCCATCAAACACCCGGCGCGAGAGTGCCCAGCTTAAGAGCTTTGCCGAGTGCCGGAGCTATTTGGTGTGTGATGTGATTTTCGCCGAACTTCCCGCCGAAAGTGCCACTCTCTCTCTCTCTCTCTTTCTCTTTCTCTCTCGCTTCCCGGCGTACGGGAAGCGGGAGCTCTGCATCGGATTTATTTCACTGTTTGCGAAGGACGGAGCCCGCCCGCGGGTGAAGTTGGAGTTAGGGCACGAAACACGATGCGACACTCCTTCGAGAGGTCGCCAGTCCATTACCCAGTTGCCCACGTTGCCGATGTTGCCGATTAATTTAATCTTTCTCGGCATTTGATAGCGTCTAAATGGAGTTAAATGAAGTGCAGAAACCAAACACGCACGCACATCGTAATACGCAAACCGCAGTCGGCGGAATGGTTGAGTGCGTGGCACATCCTTGAGGCCGGAGTGGGGCCCGAAAACGACTGTGGGCGACTCAGTTGCCGACCTCTTCCAAGTAGCTGTACATCATGGCGAACGACGAGTAGATCTTCTGCATAATGTCCGTGAACGTTTGCATGTTGAGCGGGCCGACACCGCGGACGAACAGTTCCGGCGGGTTCTGGCTTCGGAAGAGCATCAACCGGTACAGGTGCTGCTCACCCGGTGGCAGCCGGTAGAACGGCAGGCTGGAGATGGCGTGGTTCAAGCCACCGTTCTGTGGAGACCGAGACCGAGAAGTTGGTGCAATGGTATGGGTGGTGCGTGGAAAACCTACCGTCGTTTGGATAACGGCTCCGAGGATGCAGAAGATTAAAAGTTGAAACACCGACACCACCAGAAAGCTGTACGTCGCGTACCAATCGGTCTGTGGCGGGGAAAGTAAGCGTTAGCTAACGAATCCTGCCCAAACAATAAGGGAGGTCCATCTAGTGTTTGGATTCCGAAGATGTCGTCCAAGTTTGACGTTTCAAAAGTCAAGTAATCGTTAGCTGAAAATCCAAACACTAGATGGATCACCCTGGACTATGAAATGGATGAACCTAATGCAGAAATTGCACTTTGGTGCCCAAAACAGTCAAGTTCACTGTACTCACGGTCAGTGCCAGAAATAGGTTCAGCATGATGGAGAAACTGCACGTGGCCAGCTGCACGGAGCAGATCGTTTCGTAGCACACGTTGAGCGATGACACGTAGGCGATGACGTTCTGGTGTCCGAGGTAGATCTCCCGCATCCGAAGCCGGCAGAACTCCGCGTACTCCTGCTCCGGCAGTTCTTCGTCCGCGACCGCCACCAGATCCTTCCCGAACTCACCGCAGTCGATACCGAACAGGCTGGCGTAGGTCCGAAAGTGAAGCACAAACATCATGAAGCCCGTGTCGGACACCAGTGCCCCGAGGAGCCCCCAGAGCGCGATTAAGACGTGCACGGCGTTGGTGAACCCGTACCCGTACACCGAGTAGATGTCAATCCCGGGCAGGACCAGCGGCAGGATCGTCACCTTGACGTGCACCACGAAGTACATGTAGGCCGGATACAGCGAGAAGATGATCAACGTGGACAGGTAGAGCACGACCGTGCACTTCATCAGCAGCAGCAGCATCTCGATGTCGGCCAAGATGTGGCGCTTCTGGTCCTCCGTTCCGGTCACGTGCCCATCGTAGATCGTCCGCCGGATACCACTGAAGTTGACGTGGTACCGTTCTTGGTACCGGATCGTGTAGTACAGCTTGACCATGCTCTGACAGAAGAAGCCGATGAACGAGAAGCCCTTCAGCAGATCGAACAGACCCTGGGCGACGATGATCGCGTTCAGCGTGCCGGTGCTGTACAGTACGCACTGGAACAGCATGAAGTACGTCCGGTAGTCCATCCGCCAGGATTCGCCCAGTACGTCGCACCCGAGAATTCGGCACAGGCCCCGGAAGACCCGCGAGAACTGTTCAAACTTCTCCGAAGCCTCCATTGCCGACTGCAGCGATCGAACTGCCGGCGAAGGGCCTTTTATTGGTGCGAATTGTCTTGCGTGCCCTCGGCCAATGTAAACATTGCCTTGCCTTGTCGATGAATAATGGAGCCACCGATGATGAGCTCCTGAGGGCGATGTTTTTTGTGCCTCGGTTTTGCGAATCGTTTAAAATCATTACGTTTGAGTTCGGCGGAAAAAATCACTAGCGGAACAGGCATTCCCGCGGGGACCAGCGTGAATAAATAATTAGCAAAGTGGCTATCGTTCCCGGTGTGTTCCCCGAGGGTCTCCCTTCAGTGTATTGTAATCAACCCCGCACACACGGTAGAAGGACATCCGACTCACACTCGCCACAGGCCGGGCGTGCAGGACACTGGAGCTCGGCGTCCGTGCTAATTAAGGACGGCAACGGTGTCTGCGCCTCGGTGTGTCTTTCGCCCGACACGTCCTTGGGTGCGAAAGATAATTCATTTCCTCGCCGGCAGAGGGAGTCACGTTGCCTTCGCAGCGCGCGAGTGATGTGTTTGTGCGTCGGTGCATGGGTTAGTGATTTATCTCCCAGCGGACAGGTTTTATCTTCCCGGTACGATCACCGGGCCGGTCTCCGGCGGATGGCACCGACGGGTGGCCCCCGGTGCCCAGGTGTGCCGCGGTGCGTGAGGCAATGTTATCATAAATCTTAGCTGAAGCGCATCATTATCGCACACTTGCAAGAGGGTTCGTCAAAGCGCTGGTCGTCGCCGTATCACTTGTTTACTTTTTATTAGCCTCCCCGAAGAAGCTAATGACTGGCTGATCAAACAACCAGCAGACACACACGCAGGCACGCACGCCAGGACCGTCTTCGCTCGTAAGGATGGGGCTGGCCGAGCCGGAAGTCGCTTCTTTGAGGGTTTCGAGGGGCTCGGCCCGGTGCTGCTCCCGGTGGGGCTGGACGGTAGATAGGACAATTATTTCTTGATTAGCTCCTCCATTCGACAGCACTTTCATTAACTTGAAGTCCATTATTTCCGCTCAACAGGGGTGGGCGACCGTGTGGAGTGCAGACCCGCAGACACTCGCAGTGTTTGTGTGCCAGTGTCCTTACCGGGCGACACGGGCTGGGCGGCAGCCCCATCTAATCGCGATATCTTAACGGGTACCTTAGCGTCCTTTAATGGGGAATGCAGGATGGAACAACTTAAAAAGTACTTCCTGCTCAGCCGATTCCGTGATGAACGACTATCGGGATGGTAATCGTTGTCTCGTAATCTTTGTGATCTGTTTGAGCCGCAAGACGGTCGGCGTAATTTATGCTTGTGGCTGTGGCGTGGTTGACAACAAAATTTATGCACCGTGATTGATTGCTTCATCTACGACACGACGACGTACAACGGGAGCCTCTCATAAAGATTGTGCGATAATTGTTTTCCGATTCCGAAGCGTGGTAGAGCTTCGTTAGTTGTTCGGATCATTTAAAGGAGTTTTTCTTTGATTGTACGGGAGATCTTGTCACTGCACAAGGTATTCTTGTTCAGAATGGTAATTAGTAGTTCTATTCCTTTATCTAAATAACCTCAACAAAAGAATAGCACATAGAACATGGAGTTTAGACGTGAGCTCTCCAAAGTTTCAGTTCACAATCCACATCGTTTATTGCATTCTTACGATGTGCTGTATTTGAAAGCATTCCACATTTGAATGTTGTTTAGGCGGGAATTCTTGGTGATGGCAGTAATTCTTACAAGTTGGTTGATACCAAATCCTAAATATCCCTCGTTTCTACGCAGCTTTCAAGGACTGTAATTTCGCTCTCATCGGTGAATCATCGTGTGAAATAATAGTCTGTTAAATAAGTTCATAGCCTCGATAACAGAGGGCGTTGCTAAGAGCCCATTTTTTTGTTATGTAGGTACACTTTTCATATCAATCGGTTACTCAATTCTTTGTTTACGAACCATTTAGTTTCAACGTTTAAAAGTATTTTTTGCAACGGAACACATCAAGTGTCGTGCAGCGAATGGATTTTTATTTTTGACAGGATTGGGAGGTAAAGAAAATTTATGGACGAATGTTGAAAGTTTATAAAGACTCTTCGTCTTGCATTAGTACTGTAAAAAGATGGGTTTCTAAATTTAAACATGGTCGTACAATTCCTAAAGACGATCCACGTCAAGGACATTCAGTAACCATAGTAGCAACACTTTAAATTGTAGGAAAAATTCAGGAAAATCGTATCGGAAAATCGTCGAATCACTGAAAGAGATTTAGTGAAAGCCTTAGACATCTCATTGGGCAGTGCAGGCAATATTTTCACTTAATTATTGGGTTTCTTAAATTAAAAAGGGTGTTGCATTCGCTAGCAACGCTGGTTCTTGCGCCTCCAAATCGTGTTCGTGTCCAGAAATCGCCTAAGAAGGTGTTAGCATTAGTTTTTAAGAATAACAAAGGATTTATTTTGAGGATTACTCGAAAACTGATAAACCAAAAAATTCTGAATATTATAGTGACATTTTAGACCAGTTGAAGGAGAAATTTCGGAAAAAAGAACCGATTAGTAGAAGAAAAATTTCCTTTTACTTCAGGACAATGCAACGTGTCAGAGTCCTAATTGTTGAAGTATTCACCGTATTCAACAGATTTAGCCCCTAGCGACTTCCTTTTCTACCCTTCCAGTTTCTCACTTCAGGGATGGAATTTATTAATTGGAGTCTCTTTGGAACAAGTGAATTGATGTTCAGGAAGACCATACTGAATAATAAAGTGTATTTAAAATCGTTAAAATGTGTTTTTCTTGTCGAGGCTACGAACTTATTGAACAGTCTAATAAATAGCGGACCTCTAACGGAACGATAAGGTTACGATGGGCCATCAATAAAATACATTAAGATAAAGTGAGCTTTCTTCGAAATAATTTTCGAAACAAATGCGAATTACGTGAACCGTTAATGCTACCACAAAACTCAAACTTTATTCGCTTGCTGCTGCCACACAATAGAACCCTGACGAGGGGATTTCCTAGGAATTTCCCACACAACCAGCCGATCCTGTTGTCACATTCTGTCGGTGTTCGCTCCACAGATGGAAATTATTTTCCCAATCATATTAAAACTCCACTTGATGCGCGGGAACGTTCTTGAGACGTTCCCTGCACCGCATCGTCGCACATCCTTTCCGCCATCCCTTTCCGATGGTGGCGCACCGCCCACAAAAGTCAGCTCAAATGATGTGTTTTCTTTCAATTTGGTTTCCGGAGCGTAAAGTGAATTACAAGCGACAAAAGAAACCACAAATCTATAGTTTGCTCCATGTTTACTTTTTTCTCTCGTTTTTTTTTTTGTGGGGGCCTTGGGCTTTCATGCTTAACGAAATTGCTTCCGAAGAGTTACCATAATAATGAAACATTACGGGCGAACCAACCACCAAGTGAGTGCGGGCGCGTTTTTTACGGCCGCGATGCAGCTTGCACCACGGGCCCAAGAAAGCCCGCTACAGCGGTAACGGAGATCGGCAGGACCAAAAAAAAGGACGACACTTTGCGTTTGACACGCTCCGGCCTCTCCGAGAGCTGCCTTCGGTTCCAGGAGGCAGAGCTTCTTGCGCGGATCGCGAAACCGTACGCCAGGGAACGTGCAGCAAAAGATAATAAAAATATGGTTTAACTTTTAAACTCATCGCACACACGACAGGACGCGCACGGGGACACGTGTAGAAGATACACAACCACACATATCGCGGGCCCCGTCATAGTCACTAGTCGGGCGTCGTTGCAGGAGAAGGCTTCCGTCGGCTCTCGCTCGCACACGGTGCACGGTGGCAGCGGATAAAAAGCTAATAAAACGTGCCCCGAATGCATCCTTCCGCTTTGCGGTCGATCCAATGATGAGAATGATGAGTGAGGCCACCACCGTGCACCACCGTGGCACAGTGGGCGCGGTGCGACCGGCCATCGGACAGCTGATTTTTTGTCGCTCGAAGAGCATTGAGTGCTGTTGAAGATAACAGAAATGATGAAGAAAATTTATAGGGAAGACCAGAAACTGTGCTGTTGAACATAAATTAAATTTATGTATTATTTCATAACACAATCAACGGCAATCTAGTCTGATAGACAACGTACAGGACTTACTTAGAATATATAATTAATGGCACACAGAAGCTTGTTACTTTGGTATATAGGAAGCTTGGTATATAAGAAAGTGCATGAATGAAACAGTTAGTAAAAAAACATGAAAGCGAAAACGCCACGACACTGATTTTGGGACATAGTAAAGTCAAGAAGGAACGAAAAATTGTGATGAGTTCCAAGGCAGATCATCGTCTCAAACAACGGGCAGAAGCCGAGTTATTACGGGAAGTCAATATCTTAAATGCGAAAACGGCCTGAGCCGACTACCTCCGATGATCGAGTGATCGAAGCCCAAGCTGAAGGTAGCGCGTTTTATAATTGGCTAATCCATCAGTGGCGTGCCAACCAGTTGTGGAATAAAAGGCTTTGCTTCTCTTTTTATATAAAACTGGTTAAATTTATTTTTCAGCCACTTTAGTTCCTTCTTTAAGCTGCCTTTATTTGTTTGCGATCATGAAAATCAAGGTCTGCCAACCAGGTGGCCAGTAGTTGTTTCATGAAGATTTGAAGATTTCTTGGCGATCAGAAGACTAACTAAGACTACGGACCCGTACCTTGTAAGGACCCGCAAAAGGAGGGAATCACTACAAACATCCAATTAATATTAATTCTAACGACATTTTCTGTGAATGGTAGTCTCACAGTGCCGAGGGCTCAGCGGCACACCCAGTCACCAGGAGAGCCACTGGAGAGGCCACCGATAGGAGCATCACACAATAACCGAAAATAAAAACAACGACATCCATCGGCAACCGAGAAAGGGGGCGAGATCGAAAGATGATGATCCCGGTTCACCTCCAGCCATCCTGTTTCCGGCTGCCGCCACCACCGCGCGTTATGTCACTTCCGGTTTCCCTCGGCCCGAAGTGAGGACCTATTTCGTCCTTTTCCCCGTTTCTTTTGTGCGATATCCGTGCGGTGCCGTTCAGTGCACCAACGACGCCGCAAAGGGCACGAATCCACGTCTTGCATAATCGTTACGTCACAACGAAATGGGGGAAAAAACAAAAAAAAACCTTGAACGAAACCTCCGTAGCTTGGAGCACCACGTTTCCGGCCACCACCACCACCACCTCAGTCAAAACTATCAATTTTCAGGCGGAAAAATTCAATCCCCGTCCAGGCCAGGCCGGAGTAGGGTAATGTGCCTAACCAGGCTTAAAATCAAACGCGAGCCGAACCGAATCCTGGCGGCCTTGCGGGGTGGGCACTGTCGGCGCAATCGAACGAGATGCAGTGAAAATTGCATATATGCTCTTCCGGGTGTGCCGGAAAGCTCCGTCTCGGCCTAACGGCTGGCCGCTGCACCATCACCACCGCTGGCGGGTGGGGCCTTGTGTTCTTTCGATCGTTGCGGTCTACTCGGGTGGCTTCCGCCGACTCTCTGGTCTGGCCGGTGTTTCCGTAACCGGAATTCGCCCGAAGATGCAGAAATAATTTGCCACTTTCCGGGTGCTTCCCAGCGCCACCCGGATGCAACCGGAGTGCCGGTGCAACCGCTCTTCCTCTCTCTTCTCTCTCTCTCTCTCTCTATCTCTCTCTATCGCTGGCCGAAGGACGCAGTATTGCGCATCCGGAGTGCCGGAAAGGCCTTCCGGAACGGGGCATCAAATTGAATACGGATCGAAGTCGCGGACGGTCGCGAAAGCGCCGGCGGGGACGAGTAACGTGGCCCGACGGCGGCAGCTGCGTATGAAATGGTCTTATTTTATGCTGGGCCGCTTCGCTTCGGTCGAACACAAATTGTTACTAAGTTTCGGGTTACCTCAGGAAAGCCGTGAACGCAAAAAAGCAAACACAGCCTCGGCGCAGCACCGGCATACAGACTCATATTCCCCCGGCTTCCGAGGGATTCCCCACGGCTCGAAGGCACTGCAGGACGATGCAAATTTCGGTATGTCTTTGGTGTTTCATGTTGTTGGTCGCTCTGAAATTTCGTGCAGCAACTTGATACTCGGCAAAGCATTCATCACGATGATTGGTGGGTACGATTGGGTACTCGCAAAGGATGTGTTATTACCGTTTTTTATGTTTCGCGTTCCAGCATTGTGCGCATTGTACAGGAAAGCAACACATATTTTCGTTCCAACATGTACAGTACATCGATGAAACCGAGACTGGAGAACGAAAAGGAGTTTGGCTACTGAACATTTGAATAATATGTTAAAAAAATATTAGGAGTATGCGTAGAAATTTATCGTTTTTTTACCAAATTGAATCGTTTATTGTTCAAAACTCTTAACAAACTAGTCAATCGAAGTAGTGTCCGTCGCTAGCCACTACTTTTTGCCATCTTTCTGGCAATTGTCGGATTCCATCGCGGAAGAATGCCTTATCTTTTAAGGCGATCCACTGATCAATCCAATTTTTACAATCTTCATACGAAGTGAAGCGTTCCTCAGCTAATGCATGTGCCATTGACCTGAAAAGATGGTAATCCGAAGGAGCCAGATCCGGGGAATACGGCGGATGGGGTAGGACCTCCCATTTCAGCGTTTCAAGGTATGTCTTTACTGGTTGCGCGACATGTGGCCGAGCATTGTCGTGCTGCAGAATGATCGTGTTATGCCTTTGGCCATATTCTGGCCGTTTCTCCTTCAATGCTCGGTTCAAACGCCTTAGTTGGAGTCGGTAGCGGTCTCCGGTAATTGTTTCATTTGGCTTCAGCAGCTCATAATAAATTACGCCACGCTGGTCCCACCAAATGCAGAGCAGAAGCTTGGATCCATGGAAGTTCCGCTTGGCCGTCGATGTTGTCGCATGACCCGGGTATCCATACGATTTTTTGCGCTTGGGATTATCATAATGAACCCACTTTTCATCGCCAGTAACTACTCGATGCAAAAAACCTTTGCGGGTGTGTCGTTGGAGCAGTTGTTCACTCATGCACAAACGGCGTTCCACATCCCTTGGCTTCAACTCGTAAGGCAGCCAGTTTCCCAGCTGTTGGACCATTCCCAACGCTTTCAAACGTCTGGAAATTGTTGTTTGGTCCACTCCACATGCATCTGCAAGCTGTTGTTGTGTTTGGCACGGGTCATCTTCCAGCAATGCTTCCAACTCTTCATCTGCGAACGTCTTCGCTGGTCCCGGGTGCTCCTTGTCCTCAGTGCAAAAATCACCACTTTTGAAGCGCCGAAACCAATTACGACAAGTGGCTTCGCATATAACAGCATCGCCATAAGCCTCCTGAAGCAACCGGCATGCTTCGGCTGCAGTTTTCTTCAGATGGAAGTGATACAACAACACTTCCCGCAAATGACGCTTTGTTGGCTCGAATTCGCACATGGTTTCGTGTTAATAACAATCTCACAATGGAAAAATTGACAAATGTGATGATGCAGATTTGGTGACAGATGCCTAAGCTTGACATTTGACAGTTATTTGATGACATTTGTGCCTTCTATCCAACAGTAGCGCCCCCTATATGTAAACGATAAATTTCAACGCATACACCTAATAGTATACCTTCTCTTATGAGATGTTGAATATTAGTTTGAGGTTCTGAGAGCATAATTATGACGATTGAATGACATTTTGATTTAACCTTGTAAACTGGTATGCGAATATGAGCACCGCGAAAAAAAGGTTAGTCGAAGCTGGAAGTTTGAAGTTTTCACTTTTTCACATCAACTTCCTGCATTTTACTCGGTAAAAAAGCAGCTAAAGTATATTTAGTTTTTTATGATCAACAATAACATCATGTTTTACATGTTATCATATTAGAAATGTGAAATTATGGGAGAAACGCACAGTGCAGAATTCGAGGGACATTATGCTATTACTATTGCTATTGCTTATGCTCGAAATATTGTAAACCAACCGATTAAGAACGTCGAATTAATATCAGTTTTAATGGTGAAACATAAAATGATATTACAAAATTGTTCCATGAAAACAACAAGTAAGGAGCCTTTTCTGGCCGTAGTTTCCTCGAAAGCTGGCGAAAATTTAACGAGAGAAAACAATCATTCTAGAAGGAACATGTTTCATTGGTGAAGATTTCACTCAACATCAGGATAGTGCAGCAATTCACAAACCAGAATTAGTCATGCAATACCTCGAGCAAAATGTTATCCTGCTTTTAGACTATTGACATCGTCGTCCAGACCAGCCAACCATTGAGAACATGTGCACCTTGGGATATGTGAAAAGACCCCGTTCAAATTAGCATAATTAGCAAAATTATCAAAGCAATCTGTACCAAAATAATAGCTGCTAACTCTAAAAGGACCACATGCCAAAACCACGATGTTTCACAATATTGTCTATGCGGAATGGTATGCTTTGCGGATACTAAACATATTACTTACGGATTACGAATACTAATCATAAAATCTTTTGTATGCTTGAACAAATCTTCTTTATGCTTTTTATTGAAAACACATTATTTGATTTGTCTTTAAGGGTAAGATCGATTACTTGATATTTTAAAAACAACAAAATTATTAAACAAAATTAAATTAACAATTATAACTAATAACAATTATAATTAATAACAATTAATTATAGAATGAAAATGATCAAAATTGAAACATTACCAGAACAAATCTTTCAAACAGAACAAAAATCAGAAAGCATTCTTAATGCTACATTCTTCAGTTGCCTGTGGTAATTGCTTCGCTTCTTTTCCATTTTGTGACGAAATTTCCACTAATTTTGGCAGAATATTGAAAACCGTACGATTAACATGTCAAAACATTGAAACTATGCATCAATCCCTAATGGCACTTTGGCACCATCGGCATCGACTGAAACACTTCTCGGCGCAGAAACTGCCCATCGCCCGTTTGAAGTCACACACCCGAGGTCGTTAGCGAACCGTCGGAGCGGCCCATTTACATCGTCTCACGTTTGAGGTTTCGTTTGCAAGTCCACTCGGAACTCCGAGGCTGACATTCCAAAGTGACCAAAGTATAAGCCTGGCCTCCGGAAAAGTTGCTCGCCTGTTGGCAAGTTGGCCCTTTTGTCACCCCTTTGGCCGGATAACAAGTACTTTCCGGATCCCGGATCCCGCCCGGACGGCTTATGCGCCGGACTCGGGACATTTAAGTCAAGTGTTAAGTGTTGGGCAAACAGAATCGACTCCACAGCTCCACCGGAGTCCCGGTAGGTCTGGGTGGCTCCATGTTTTTTTTGCTTCGACTATTTCTGTACTTTGCCAGAGCCGCTTATCACCATTCGAGAATCGCCTTCAATCCCACCCCTGGACTGCACCGCCCAGGGACAGCACAGGGCGAACAACAACAGCACGGCAAAACTTTACCCATCGTTAGTGCCATTTCCATTCCATCATCCCTTCCGAACGGCAGCGAGCCCCGGCACAACCCGGAGAAGAAAGTTCAAACGAAAGCCGTTTCGGTGGTCGTTTTGCGGTGTTTGGCAGAAACAAAGATTGTGCCCGAAGAAATGAGCAATAGACGGGATTGCATCGCGTGGCAGCGGCGACGGCACACCTGTAAATACGCGAAAGTTTATCCACGAGCATGTAAACAATAATCATATTTTCGTCGTGCTCACTGCTGCGGTTGCTGAAGCTGTTGTCGCTGAAACTGGAGCGCCCAGCCCCGGCCCCGGCATCGACTGACTGACACGAAGGTGGCGCGAAAGGTGTGCCGATAAAGAAGCGGGTTAGCCTTTGGGCGCTTCGCGAACTTCAGCATCCTTGGGCGCGCGCAACGACAAAGAAGTGGAAAGTTTTGGCGTCCGCGAGCACGTGGTGCAGGCAACGAGCGAATAATTGGATGCAATCTGGGAATAATTTTGCATCCCGGCGAGGGCCATTTAGGTGTCGCCTATCTGCGGTCCGGGAGGTCTTTTGATAACATTACACCGCGAGTCGCGAACGAACGGAGCCCCGGCGACGGAATGGATAATAAATGTTTATGCTTGTCTTGAGATTTGGTCCGTGCTCCGCCCGGACGGACACTTTCGTTCGCCCTGGCGCTGGTGGTGGCCGGGTTTTTGAAAAGCATTCCCCTTCATCTTCTCGAATCGTTATTGTTTACTGTGCTGTGTGGAGGGAAATACATTCTTATGGAACGCGAATGGTATGAGACGTCCTTAATCGTCCAAATTAGAAAGGCACCGGTTCTGGTGACGTTATTGTTCCGAGAATCTTCAGTTTGTACCGAATTTCTGCTACTTCATATAGCCACGATAATTACACATCACTTCACGTCGACTTGAGAGTTTCTATTTAGTCCGTTTTTCCTAAGTCCATAGATTGGGATTAAATGGGACAGAGAAACTGGCTGCGGACTGGGAATGTGGGTGCATATTGGAAGTCTGGCAAGTTTGCAATACTCATATGAACGTACCCTGCCATTGATATCCGTTCGTGGAGCGACTTACTGCAAGTGAAGCAATTGACAAATTTGCTCATTGAGTGGTTCATCAAAATGCTGGCCCTCTAGCGGTGAAACTTCTGGTCCTCATCAAGTTCCAACCTGGTCGCGGTGCCAGTTGACCTTAGGTATGAAGTTTTTTCAATAACCGCTTTGTAAAATTGTCTTATGAGCCCATATCGCATTTTGTTTTCCTTGAAGTTTACATATTCTTTACTTTTTCCACAATCGCTTCTTGTAAATGGTAAACTCGATTCTCTGCTTAGCACAGATTATATTCCCTTACTCTGTCCCGCATTCTGTGTCTAACTATTATTATTTTGCACGCAATGTATTTACCTTCTACCACAATTCTAGACTCAGCGCCACCAGCCCCAGCACCAGCCAAATCTGGTTTTTCGAAGACGCTCACCCAATACTGAATACGCTCGCCTAAGGCGTTACAGCTGTAAGTTGTCAAGTAAACTTCGTTGCCCGTTGAATCTGTTTACCAAATACAATTATAAAATACAATTATAAAATTATAAAATACAACAATTATAAAAAATTTCTTTATTTTCTCGTGAAACTTACTAGGTTCAACGCTTCACTCGTCTTGTTGTTTAAAAAGTAAACCATAATATACTTCCTGGAGCCTTTCACTTCAACTTGCGCATTTCTGTATATTTACTCTCTTTCTGCGAACTTAGTGAGTTAGCTGTAGAAGCCTTAACCTCGAACTGCGGACCTTTGGGTCGTTACGGTGCTGACCAAACAGTTCCATGTTTTTGTTCTGCAGAGTGTCCCCTGGGAGAACTAGTCAAACACAAGTAAAAAGCTCTGCTTGACGTCACCATGGGATGACCAAACCAAAAGCCAATCAAAATGAAAGTCACAATCGAAAGTGGCTTTGCAAGGTTGCGAGTTGCGGAACTGTGCGTCAGTCATAGTAACTGGAACCAGCAAGCAACCACCGGAAACTCGAAGTGGCTACTGATTAGGCCAGCGGCCCGTGAGACATCCTCTGACACCCTCGGGAGCGGGCGGATCAATAATTAATGTCCCAATTTTCGCTACTTACCACCGTAAACGATGCCGCCCGGCCAGTGATTAGTGTTAGTGGCGGGGATTCGTTTGCACCACCTCACACCCCCAGGTGCGGCCATTCGCGGGAGACCCACCGGACCCGGCGTAGATATTAATCCTCTAGATTTATGACGGCAGATTGCATTAAAAATGAATTCCACCTTTCCGGGTTCAGTCGGCCGTCGGCATGGCGAGCGGGGACAATTGTCCCCGCTCGACTGCGTCCGCGGCCTCGGCACGGTGCTCCCTGGAGTCGACTTTAAAGTTAATTAAAAGTTCGCTGCAAAATTTATATTTCCTCCGAGAGCCGAACCCCGAACTGCCAAGGCTGCCAAGGCTGCCCTATCGATGGGTCTTCTTTCACCGACCTACGTTTCACCCACCTGGCACGGCCTGGCATTGGATAGGAATGGTGCTAATCCTCACCTTTGCGGTTCCCGGGTCTATCGCCAACCCACTGGTAACCTCTTTCAGAGGTGGAAAAAAGGCTTTTTTATCTTTGTCAATGGTCTGATTTATGAGACCAACCGAGCATGAAATCTGCTCCCTTTCGCAACCCACTTTCTTATTAGCGGTGAAAAGAGTCACGGCCTTCACGCACACGGGAAAGCCACGGAGGATGACGTGAGCCCCCTTCGTCGCTCGTCTAGGTCAAGGACAGCCCCGACTTGGGTGGTCTTAGAGGGGCTGTAAAACCGGGAGTCGGCACCCCAGGTACCAGGGGATGTAACTTATTTTCAATTTTCTTTCCCAATGCCCGAAAAAGCCTTTCACAGAAAATGGTGCAGGGAACAGGGAGTGGCCTTGGCACAGAACCCTTGGCAATCCGCCTTCGCCGCCGGAGGAATGCGGAATGAAAAATGGGCGACTTAATAAATATAAAACAAACTTTCCAATCACTGGGCGGGCGACGGGGGTGGCGCGCCTTTGCAGTTGATGTTGGAAAGATAAAAGCGTTCATCCAATCGACCGCCGGAACTGGAAGTTTGATCGGGCTCTTCATTAAAGCTACGCGGTGTATGCAGTGAACTATGACTTCTCACTGGTTCCGTTTCAGTGACCCTCTTGCTTAGCAGGAGCTTCACTTTCTTAGATTTGGGTAAATATTATTATATTAAATTCAAAACCCCCAATTGTATCACGAACTATATTTTCATTCGATGAGATTCGAACACCGCAACTAATTTGGTTTTTATGAGTTCACAGGTTAACTGTGACTTGATGACATTTTTTATTCAAAATTTCGTTTAGCAAAATAATAGTAAAATATCGAACCTAAAGGAATTTCGTTGTCGGGCCGTTTTTAAAGTGGTCTTGGGTAATGAATCACAAAAAGCAGACAAAGTTAACATTATTCACATTTTTTGTCACTGTGTAACGACGATTCCTATATTTCTTTACATCAATGAGCATTTCAACGGACTCTAACTTAAGCTCTAACTAAAAGTTTTGTACTTGTGTTGTAACACTGTCAGGGTGGAAACTTCGAGCCACGATAGTTATATGAATTTAAAACATTTACTAACAGCTAAATAGAAAAGGTACATCAACATTATCCAATTCTTGCATCAAGTTGTATCAATAAATGACGTATAAACACGAACAAGCTTGCACAAATTGTTCAAAGCTTTTTAAATAATTTAATATTATTTAAATTGACTATGTATTTAATGCATAATATCAATCTTGGAAGCATTGAACACAATTAGAGGCCAAAACTGCCAAAACACCAAAACAACGTCGGCAACACACGGTTAAAATTACTCATCTTTTGTTACGGAATGGTTGAACCAGGCGTTGGCGCAGTTCATACCTTTCATCACACTCATTACTATTTGGTTTTTGTCACCAAGAAACCACAGAAACATTCTGAAGGAATAACAAAAAAAGTACTTAAGTAAGTAGACTTGTACGTTATTCAACGAGACTTCTTCCCGTTTTACTTGGTCACTTTCCTTCATTTTGGCAACTTTTCGCAGCCACATCAGTTAAACTTCTAATAGTTATTTTCAAAACCCGATTCAGCGAAAAGCTGCTTGCCTCTGCTTGCCAAGATCGTAGATCGAAGAAAGTACTTTTTGCACGACAACTCGCCGATTTAGAAAATACGTGCGTTACCAACTCCGCAGCCACAGCAAACGCTCCATTACAGGATAGCACCGGCGCTACACACTTAGCCGCCCGCAGAACGCCACTTCCGCAATTCCGGAAGAAAGAAGTCCTGTTTCGGGCGCACGATTTCCCGGGGTTCCTTTATTTCTTGTTATCCTGCAACATCACGGCGTCGGCAGACACCAAGTTGGCAGCTTCTGAGCCCCGGCCATCGCAAGGCAGCATAAATCCTGCATCCGCCGTAAATCGGTTAGCAGCGGGAAGCTTGTGACGAAAATGTTTTAATCCAATTTAGAGCGAAAATGCATTAAAAAATTTAATTCAATTTTACACTTCCTTCCCGACGGCGCGCTGTTTAACTCTCCCGACGGAGTTGGCCCCTCGGCCCGATTCTGCCGCGCGGGCTTTTCCGCGCATTTCCGAACGGTTCCGGTGCCGGCAGAATGGATGTCACTCGAGGGAAACTCGAGGTTTGCAGGGCCACCGTGATCCGTCCAGAAAGGGGAGTTCCGGCACTCTGACAGTGAGAGCAGAAGATAAAGAGAGCGCGAGAGAGAGAGAGAGAGGGCGCGATCGAAAGATAGAGATACAAACCGTTACGCGCTACCGAAACCGTTCACGTGACAAACAGTTCGGCTGGCCCGGCGGAAGGGGCCGCATAACCCCTCCCACCTACCACCCCGCACAATGCCTGCCGCGCGTGGGTGGGTTGGGTGGCGGGGCCCATTTGCGCCGTGAGCGGCACAAATTTTGAATGACAAATTTAATAAAAAGATTTTAATGTCTTTTCGCGCGTTGATTCATTTACAAAGCAACCGATTCCGCGGGAAACTCCCCGGGAAGCGCTCACGGAAAGGGCCGAAAAGCGCTGAAAGGCGAGGGGCTGGAAACTCGGGGAAAGCAGCATTATGAAGGCAAGGATAGCAACCTGTTATTTGCACACATTCGGAAGCGTCAGTCCTGGAGTCCCGGAGTAATTTTCCGAGAAAACCCACACTCTCGTCCGGCCCGATTGGATTGGTGGAAAATCGCGGCACCATGCTTTAACGTTTTATCGCTCAAGCCGCGTTTTCCGGTGTCGCATTGGGCGGAAGTTTGCATCGCATCGCAAGGGGTGTAAGCCGGGAACGGATCGTGGTGTGGCCCGGAAAATTCCACTCGTTTTATGGCTTTTCGGCCCTCAACGGGTGACGGAAAATCCATCCGATGATGAAGAGCAGTGCAGTGAGTAAAAAATCGGCCCGTCACTCATCGCTGGAACCGGAAGCCGGCGGAAGACGAAATAAAATACGGGTTACGTTGCCTTGGCCCAAAACCAAAAAAACCGGAACGATGGAAAACCGGAGAAAATTAGAGTTAAAATTATTTCACTTCCAAGCTTAGCCCCAGTAATTTTGTCTTGCAACTTTCCAGCTAGCGGCGCTGGCACCATAAGCCATTCACCCGCACTTTACGAGCGTTTGATTTTGGGTAAGCCGTCCCGGTTTTTCTAACCCGACGCCGAACGTTAAGCCCCCGGGCCACCCACCGGACCACCCACCGGGCGGCACACTGCTCTGCCGACGCGGAAAATAAATCCATCCGCGAGACCGATTTTTGGGGTAATGAAATTTGTCAAATGTTTTCATTCGGCGCCAGTCGGGCCCGCGACACATGCTGTTAAATCTCTCGGAATGCTGCCCGGAACCCGGTCCGGGAGAGAGAGAAAGAGAGAGTGAGATTAAATTTATCACCCAAACCCGCGGGAGGTGATCCAGGAGTGCCGAAAATGGGAAAAAGTTAAAACACAAATAATGCTGCAACGATACCGGAATCCGGAATCCCTTGGCCGGGGCTAATGCGCAGTGAAAACACAAGACAGGAGGAGAAAATTAAAAAAAGAAAGGGCTGGGGGAGCAGGAGCAACTGGCAGGCGGCAGTGGCGTTCAACCTTGATTGCTGCTGACAGGCCCCGGGCCGATGACAGTACCCCCGGGGTGGGCTAAAAAGTTTCTAATCAGACACACGATTAGCGGAAATTGTGATGGAATCAAGCGCTTAAGCGTGACAGCGGTTCGGCGCGCCGGTGTTGAAAGTCTGGATCCCCGGGCTGGTTGATGGTAGATGTTGGCGGGGCGAAAAAAAAAAATACCACAATCATGCGAACTCACTTCCGGGGGGGTCGATTATGCGTAGAAATGATGCACACTTTGAAGGTCTCCCAAAAATCGCACGATAAGGCTTCGGTTGTGTCGAGCCTGCTTTACGCAAAAATTGATCCAAATCGGATCTCGGCTGAGGTTACTGTTTGGGAACACAGTCTGGCAACACCGGTTCATAAATCACGCATTCGAAAGAGAAACGCCACATATACTACATAGCTGGTTTTACAGGGTTTTTGTGTAAGTTACAGAGTTTTTGTGACTAAGAAAACCCATAATTCTAATAATTCCCACACAACACGATAACATGTTTTTATTCGAAGTAATTACCGTTTGATGCTCCATAGTTTGCCCATCTCTTAGGCAAATTGTGGATTACTTTTCAATAAAACCTTTTCTTTTTTAGTCACAAACAGTTTTTTTTTGTGTTTGAGATGGGTCTGCCACAACACCTGTATTTTACTGCTTTTAAAATGCCAAAACTATCTCCTACATGTTTTAACTGCTGAAGCATATTCACCACAAGCTTCCGGAAGCAAACGATGTGCTTCGATCGCTGTTTTCTTCAAATGAATAGACGAAAGCAGCGAATGCCGCTAGTTCCCTTTATTTCAAACGAACCTTAATATTTTTTGTACGCTGCAAAACCAAATTTGAGCAAATAGTGAGACCAAAGCAAATATTTTTGGATGGTACAAAGATATTTTCATAGTTTAAAGTCAAATGAAAAAAACGAGGTATAAAACAAATCGGAAGAATGGATAGAATCCTGCTAACCGCGACTAAATCATCAACCCGACCATATCAATTTGTGCACAAGGTAAGTTAGTTTTGGTTCCAGTAAGTTTGTTTTAGTAATGAACCTTAGATTCTACGTTAAGTCTAAGAGCTCAATTTGTTAACATATCTCTTGACTGTTTGAACCTTTCGCTGTTTCCACACAAAACAGATACCAATTTTGCATTAAAATCTAAATTTTTTATCGATACAATAAAAACGACATTTGTAGCAGTGGCAAAAAGGCATTTTAACGGATTTCATACCTATAAACCATCATGTACTGTAACCATCATTGAAAAAAATAGTTCTACAGTGCAGTTTACATAAAGAAGATGTGGAGTATCTTAAAATCCAAAGACCACCCAAAACTTTAGAGTTTCCAAGAAACGACCTTCCCGATTCTATTCTTTGCACTTTCATTACAGAAAACCTGTTGCTTCATATTGATGACTTTTGCGAAGCTCATATCAGAAACATAGGAAAGATATCTGCAAAATTAAATGATCAAAATAATAAGCGTTACTGAATTTAACTAATCTATGGAAATGACGATCCTTTATTTAGTCTTTCCTTTGTCATTCGATAAATTTACTTATCACATTAAAATTTGCGTTAATTCCATTGACAGTGATATCTTATTAACCATAACCATAATTTCAAAACCATTAAAATAGAGAGCACTGCCCTTTGCAACATTAGCATGCTTATAGGGCTCTGTTGGAATATTTGAACGCAATACGGATTTGTTATCACGCCTAACCAGTCCATACAGTAATAATCCTGGGGCCATCCTTAAGGAGTGGCCCCTCTCGGTCCCAATGATTCCAGATCAAAGCCTGCATTCATCTCGGCTCAGCCACCTAAACATCGAGTGCAACATTGTGTTTCCGGTTAAAGCTCTAATCGTATTGTTTCAGTCTGAGAACGATTGGCTGTACCGAGCCTATGTAATTTGAATTCCCGATAACTCCGTTATGTGCCGCATTCATCCGAACAATGGGTCAGCATTCGTGGGGCTTCCGAATTGATCGGTGGAATTAAGGGCCTGTCCGTACAAGCCAGGGGGTGGTCACTGTTGATAGCTACGACAGCATTTGAAGTGCGTCTCTATTGCGAATCAAACATCGCTCTTCATCAATCCGGTTAATTGAAAATACTTCGCATTAAAGGGTACATCAAAGGGACATATTTTGGTATGAAAAATGTTTGTATAAATTTTGGAACAATTCGGAACCTGTCAGCCACCACACGGCCAATCCTTGTTTAACTATGGTGATTATGTTTTAATAATCGTGAGTTGCTTACCGTGAAATCTACGACTCACCAACAAGCGCAGTTGCGCAGCGGGAGTTGTACAGCTCTCAAACGAAACCAACCAAAAACACTATTCTCAGCAGAAGCTTTTGAAGATGTTTTAGGAGCTCCGTGGGAGTCCTTTGCTGGCCTCATACGTTAACGTGGAGAGCAGCCCACGGGACCATGTGCGTCAGCTCAAATCTTTCAGCCATTCGCCGTGCGCTGCAGATTACACCAAACAGCGTCTGGTGACGCTTTTCAGGATAAATTTTCTATAATTTGATGTTATGTAATTATGTTTTATGTGATGTGCTGTGCGCACACATTAGGGACGATACTTTGACGCTACGAGTTGGGCTGGTGCTTCCCGCGCCTTGCCCGACGAAACAAGCGACTCGCTCGACTCGGCAGATGCCTTGCCGTCGTAAGACGTGGCAAGTTTTGCCTTCCCGAGCAGGGTGGTTTCGGGAGGGCGGTCCGTCGGTTTCGTGCGCCAGTGTTCCGGCCGGCACCGTCTCTCCTTGACACGCTCCCAGCTACAAGTGTTGCTTAATCCACTTATGTGTCTAAATGGATACCATCATTTTGTAAAATTTATATAGAAATGTTCCATTTAAGTTTCGCCTCACTGTGGTGTCCTGTCCGTGTCGCAGTCGCCGCCATGACCGCCGCCGCCCGGCTGTAAGCCGTTTCTTGAGCCGGCAGGGCTTCCTCCTGGCCTCGGAGGTTTAATTTTTTTCCTCGCTCTCCTTTTCGTTCGTCCTTTCAGTTGCAGGTTCCAGTGATGGAGCGGGACTCACGCCAAACTCAGCAAGGATCCCTGCTGGATGGAAGAAAAGTTTCCTTAATGCACATTCCTTCTCCTGCGGAACCGGGGTCCTGTTCCTGGTCCTGGTCCTGTACCTTGAAACTTCTACTTCCCAAGCCCAAGCCCCGCCCGGGCAGTGTCGGTTGATCGGTCGGTCTCATTTCGGAATGAAGCAACTTGGAGTCGCTGGATGCTTGCTGTGGTTCCGAAATCGGGGATGACACTGCGCTGTGCGCCGAAGGCGGCCGAGAGACGTCTAACCATGTCGTGAGTTATTTGCGCCCGTTGGAATGAAGTTTATAAACATTATTGTTGATTTCTGGGCCCGGGCCCAGGATGAATGCGTTGTTCGTGCGGTTGCATCGTTTTTAGCGGCCCCATCGTACCACTCGAAAAACCGACCATCGGCGACCCGTAATATCGTAACCGGGCCCGGGCCAGGCAGGCAGGTTGGCCCGTTCGTGGCTTTGATTTAATGTGAAATTTGATATAAACCAGAGAGATTTATTCGGATCATTTGCACGGCCAGCGCACGATAAAGCGAGCGGCCCCAGGATACACCGGAACCGGCAAATGACTTTTTATCTTCAAGATGAGTTCTATGAACTTTTTGCCAAGAATGCACTGCCGCTCTGCCTCACTCTGGTGTCCTTTGAAGCGTGCCCCGCTGCCCAAAGGGAGGGATGTTCAAATTCCGTGGCCCAGCCGAGTGCAGCATATGCAGCTTGCTTTATCGTTCGCCTGAACGAGCATTTGTCAGCGAACCAACGGTGGAGTTAGGGAGTGTGTAATTAAATCTCCGGAGTCTGGTTCTAAATCAGGCCCCGTTTAGCCTTCAAAGTACCCGCCGTGGATCAACCCGGGGCGAGTTAATGAGTGTTGCGAACAAGATAAAACCGTTTGGGGCCCGTTTTTGTGGTCAAACCTGCCTCCGGCGACTTGTTGCCGGAGAAACCCGATGCCAGACCCGATGCCGGCAGCGGAGCTACGGAACGGAGCATTTATTATTCCACTTCGGTTGCATGCGAAGAATTATTTCGAAGATCAAACCAGAGCCGAGGTTTTTCTTTCCCCGAAAAATAATGGCATGATCATAACTCTAATGCGTCTCTAATGGATGCCTCCCACGAGAAGGAACTAGCGCTGGGCACGCTAATTAAGTGTCACTGCTGGACCCTCGTCATGCCTGTGGCTGACAATGGGGCCCACCAGCCAGCCTCGTATCCGGGCAGGTATTATGGTAGTCTTTGCGGTTAGAACATATTCGGTTTTCTGAACAAAACCTGCTCCTGCAACCTGAGAGGCACCTCGTGATTTCCCGGGGCCCGGTAATCGTCCCGTTGCACCGGAAACGTGTAATCGACCCCCTGAACTGCTGGTATCCTCCGGGTGGCAGGGCAGAAGTAATATTTGCCAACAGCGCCAAGCGCGATCAAAAGAAAATCATAAAATTTGGCATTGTTTACCCCGAAGATTAAAAGCCATAAATCATCGCCACTCGTCGGTGGCGTGGGTCTGAAAGGGGGGTGGCTGGCGAGTACGTCCCCCGCAACCCTGGCGACATCACGCACAAACACACACACGGCGGCACCCGACCACGGTTTGCAGGTACTCCGTTTGGGATGGCGGTGAAAGCGCTGCATCGGGCATCTGAACCGATGGAGGCGCCTGGTGCTCCACGGATTGTGGAGCACCATGCGCCTCCATGGCCTTCCACGGCATTGGCCGTCGGGAAGGAGGAAGAAATTTCTCACCATTACTTTGATTTTCGTGTTTACCGAGCAGGAATGTACGTCGTTTGCTCGTGGCTCAGGCTGTTGGCAGCGAGATTTGTGGTCGAACCTTGCGGCTTAAGATGGCAATGGTGTTTGCTTTGCCAAAGCGCGGCCGAGCGGGACGTGAGGCAGACGACCACGAGGCGAAGAATCTGGCGAAGTTTGGCTGTTTTCGGGGACGTACGCCTGGTGCTTTGTGAAAATGTGTCCCTGGCGCGGCACCGTTGAATTGATGAAAACTGTACAGGAAGCGTCCATTGTGCTCCGTTAAGGTTCTATTGGCACAACCTGCACCCCTCAACTGCTCATTTCGTTTATGTCGACAGGCGGTGCGGTGCTCCATTTCCCGAGTTCGCGCAACGTATGCAATGCAGTTGTAGATGACAGGAACTCCGTATCGCGAGCTACGGTAAGTGATTACGGGAGATGGAAAGGAAAAGAAACGAGCGTCCTCCGTTGCCCGAAAACGGATGCTTTTTGAGGTGGCGAGTGACGTGTCCCGAGGCGAGCGGCACAGAGCGCAAGTGGCTGCGCACTGGCAGGGTTTACGTATTTGAAGTACGTACTTCCCGGTCAAGTCTTGGAAAGTGACAGTCGAAATCTGCCACTACTTCGCCCCTTAGCACCAGCCCGCGCGAAGCGTAGCAACGTGTCCAATCCGTTCAATGCTCGGTACGTGCAGAGAAAAAATTACGTGACGTTGTTATCAACAACCTGCATCTCGTCGCTCGCGCGCGCTTCCCCTTGGTTGTGCCGTGGCGTAGACCGTGTTTGTTCAAGGGATCGGCCTGAAACAGCGGTACGGCGCTCCATTAGGGGCTCCCAGCGTTATGCTGGCTGTTGATTGAAAGGGAAAGGCGTTTTGTTAGGCGATAACCAGCAGATTGAAGGTGACGTTCCATTACCGTAGCGGTAACCCTCGTGCGCATTCCATCAACGAACAGTTTAAAGCGTAGCTTTCTCGCCAAGGTTTCGAATCGCGCGTACAGGACCCGCGAGACACCTCTAAGTCTCAGCGCGCGCATGGCCGTGCATAATTACTACGTTCATAATGTGCAAATGTATGTAAATCAAACAAAGATCTTTTTTTACCACGAATCGTCACCGCCGTCGGTGGATTTGAAGCGCAACCGGAGGGGAATTACCTTGAGTCGGAGCAATAGACTGCGTAGAAGGCTTCCTGTTGCACTGAAATCATCCGATTAATATTAACATTTAAAGTTTAGGTAATTTTTACCAATGGCCTGAGCTTCAACTTAAAGCTAGCGAAATGTAATGAATGAGCAGTATTTGGGCCATAAAAATAGATCTCTGATGCTGGTTAAGGTGCACCCCTAAATTACGGTAGACAGGTTACAAAAACAACACAGTTGTATTTTGCATTTGGGCCGGGAAAACAAAATATAACCTACTGATTGGCTTAGTTCAGTTTGATTTCAGTACACTTTTTTATAACAAAATGTTATTGTTACAGAAATTTTAATTTCTAAATTGGTTTTTGACATACTCAGCTATCCGATACACGCATTATTTTCTTGTTCTCCTAACTACCTAACATTATATCGATGATGCTAATTCCGTCGCTTTTCTGAAGAAATGACTTTAATTCTACTTTAATCGTGGATTTCTTTCACACGCTCACGCTGTTAGTGTAACTTCAGCGCTAAACATGAATAATTTTTCATGATGTTTTGATTCAGTTATTCAAGGTATTTACCTCAACAATTTCCTACTTGGTTTTATTTATCTTATGTAAGGTTATATTATGTAAGGACTTCTTCAATCATCCAATTTAAATATTCTTTACTTAAATAATGTTTCGTTCGGTCCGTTAACAACTTTTGTTCAGCTTTCGGATGACTGTTACTCTTTAGGATCGTTATCTTTGAGTATTTTCGAGCACTTTGAGGATTGTCTTCTTTGAGTATTTGAGTATTTTCAATTTCGGACTTGTATCTTATACTGCACTTTGTTATGTGTTTTTGAACCTTTAAACAGCTGTACATATTGCATGACTTCGTAGCTCATTTCCCACTCAGTTTGTTGGTTAATGGAAGGCGACAACATTCCCTTAGTTGAACCAAATGCGCTATTCTTCGCCATAATCTGCTAAGAAATGCTCAGCCACCATCAATTCTCGATCCGCTGTATATTCACTCATTTTATATTACTATCTGTGTTCCCCAACGATGAATGTCAGCACGTTTTCTACACATAAAAGTTGACCACCTCCGACACCAGAAGCCCTAGGACCTGGCACCTTGGCGAAGGAGCAGCACCGCTTGCCATCATTATCCCGGGCTGGGTTAGGAAAATTTTGAATTTTCGTAATTGAAATCCAAACCCGCCGAAGAACGAGAGTTGATGATCCCGGCGGTCCGCTGGTCGTTCGATCTCGTCCCGCGGCAACCGCGGTGTGTAATTAATTTTCAGATCGTATAATCCCATTTTATGTGGTGGATCGAGTGTGTCTAGGACATAAAATCTAGCCGCGTCTAACTTGGTGGCCATCCCACAACTCCGGCCGATAGAAGATGGCTTCAGACAAACGGTCCGTCGTCGCTGTCACCGTCACAGAGCCCGCCAACACACCGAGCCAGCGGCGAGGAAATTTATTGGTGAGAAATTAATGTGCAAAATCTAAAATTAATTTTTAATTATGCTTCTTTAATTGCGCGAACCGTCTGCCAGGCAGGCAGGCAGGCAGGCACACGATCTCGTCCCTGTCCTGTTCGCGCAAGAAATGCTCACACACGGCCCGGGGTGACAGGAGCACGAGGAACATCCGTTTGTTTTCCCGATTTGCCAGTCACACCCTATCGTGACAATGGAGTTAATGTAAGGGAAAAACAATCAGGCTGAGTAGGGCATCTTGCAGACGTTGACACATCAGCATGATTATTCGGAAAAAGGGCGTCATTCGGCCGCGGCATCGGGCGTACCCATGCGTGAAGGCTTCCGACGCCAAACGAAAAGGCTTGCTCTCTGCGGACGTCATTTTGCTTTTGTGGCTCTGTGAGTGTTAACGTATGCGGCCTGAAAAATGAGGTTCTCGAAAAGACACGACCCACCGGGCTCGCCGCTGCAGCGCATAGGCGAACTTCCGGCACGTGAAAGCCAGGCTTCTTGGAGCGAGCAAAGGCGAACGAAAAATTTCCACCCGACCTACGCCCGGATGCCCGGATGCCTCTGTGGCGGTGCTTCCCGGCACGGAGCTCGATTTCATAATTCACATTTTGCCCTCTCGAGCCCCACTCCCTCAGGCCGGCGGACATCCTTCTTATGTTTCGATTCTAATGGATTTTTAATGCATCTGAACTTATCCGTTCCTTTCCAGCCGGAATGACTTATTTTGCATCGATGAAAACGGCGATGCAGGTGACCCCGAACCGGATGTTTCCCCGAACCGGAACCGAACGCTGGCGGAAAAACAAAATGGCTGGGGGCGGTTGCGTGCACCGACACTCCAAGGTGCAACATCCTTGCAACGGCAGCGACCGGATGGGATGGGAACACCATTTACTTAAGAACAATATTGATTGCTTTCCCCCCGAACTGATGCCGCTTTCCACGCGATCCATATCGGTGTACTTTGGAGGGTTGCTTCCCACTTGTGTGGGTGTGCTGGGTGTTGTTTTTTTGTTCTTTTAGGAGTCATTGGAGCGCACGAGTTGATGATGCGGGGATTGCTGGCAAAAAGAAAAGCCGCATAAGGCTTCCAATTAATTTGATGCATTTTGCAACTTTTGCTTTGATCCGGCCCCGGTTCGTGTTCGATAGCGACAACATGCTCGAAGCGGGGAACGAGCGAACAAAAAGTGTTTAAAGTATTATTTGCACACGAACCAAGGGGAAACTAGAGAACGGTTTGGTGCTGTTGGTTCAATTAAATTTGTTCTAGTTCATTTATTTTACCAACATCTATTTTCATCGTTTCGTTTCATTCGACGTCAGCGTAAGAGTTGTGCGTTCCATACTTCATCTTTGACTAAAAAGTGTACATGTTTTAACAAAACAGCGTAAGGGTTCCTTTTGAATCAGTAAAGTGAGTACTGATGAAATACATGATAAGTTCGAGCGAAATGAATGATAAATTAAAGAAACAACCAAACATTTTTCTAGTTCCTTTCTCCAGCGATCATTTTGGTTATTCAAAAATGCATATAACGGTTTTCCCATTCACAGCTCTATCAACACGCCTTCCTAAAATTGGTCTTACGGAGTTTAAATAAATATATAGTCGAAATCATTGGATCAGTTATCTTTTTTCACATTATTTTTAAGGCTTGTTTTAAACAGTACGCACGCCGTACACTTGAGAAGCCTTTCATCATGCATTTTCCAGTGCTCAGATCCTTTGTTGGGTGGTTTCCCTTCGATTTGTTTGCCAAATAATATATAACTGATTTGCATGTCGTACAATTTATTATTCGTCGTGTTCTAAATATTGCATACCGGTTTGAAAATATCCTAGTAGAGAAAAATGTACCGTAAAATTTTCGCAAAACTAATCCAACTGATTAATCTACAAGTCTTTCTTTCTTATTTTTTCGGCCTCAGTCTTCATTCATTCGCGATTGAGCACCTTCTTCCAGCATTTTGCTATCCCGGCCCCTCGTCGTTTCAAACGGGTCGAACTTGCGGGAATACTTTGCGGGTCGTGGTTCGTCGTCCGTCAATCTCATGACATGATCAGCCCACCGGAGCCTGGCGAGGCGTATTGAAAATATCACTTTTCGTCGTAATTTCTACACAACAAAACAACACATTTCCGTCATCAGTTTGGACTCAGCTCTTAATCTTTTCTTTGATTCAATTAATCGCTACAGTTCTAATGGTTCTAATGGTTCAGTTCTAAGCAGCAGTGGCTCAGTATTGACTGTGGCTCGTTATTAAAGCACATCCTACCCAGCAAGTTAGCCAACTTTGAAGGTTCATCATCGTCCATCATTCGACAGTGCTGCCCAATATAGAGCAGCACTACCCACTAAATGTTGCGATGCCCGAAGTCTACATAAATCGCGCGTAGCAAGCGACTTCCACAAAGAGCTTGAGCCAATGGCCAATGTTGAAGCCACCATCGAGTGGACCCGTTATCTTAAGCGCTATCCCCGAGCATAACAGCAGCAGCAAGCATAGCAATGAACACCCGCAGGTCAAGCGGTCGCCGTTTTGTCATCGTCCGTTGTGTTCCGTCGCCGTTGCGTCTAAGCCGAAACAAATCGTAACCCAGGGCCACGCACCAAGGGACTCGCGAGGCTCGCCACTCGCATCGAAAACCGGATTCCTTCGAATTCGCACTCGACAGATGACTGGTGCTGGTCCCAACCCCATGCCAACAAGCTCATAAAAGGTCCCGACACATTGGTGTCAGTGTTCGGAGGGGGGGGGCAAGATTTAAGACTTCGAGATCCCGGCCAAGCGAGGCTCAAAACTGGGGCCCCAAAACGGGAGCAGGATTTAGCAGCTACTCGCGCTAAGCCCCCGGTTTCCCTCTCGAGAGCGGCTTCCGGTTGCGTGGCGATGGCCATGTCAACTCGGTCTGCTGGCGCTGGGCGCCGTGTTCGTCGCGCGCTAACGAGGACAGTTAGATAATCAAAATAAATTCGTTTCCGACTCTGGGCCATGTTCGGCGAGCGGCTGGGTTTTCGGTGCCGTCCCCGGATCCGGAACCGGCAAGACGGGACAGCTGGGGCCATAAAAACGGGGCCCCCGTGAGCAACGAGGAGCTAAACGGCGGCCGCAGCATCAGGAAAGTGTTGCTGTGTGACGTGGCTCGAGGGGGGAAAAAAGCTCAACTCGGCCAGAAGCAGCTTACTGAGCTTCCCCCAGGAACATTCCCCGGGCCCGACATGATACCGAGGACACCGAGGGACATTGAGGGATATAAAATAATCAGGAAAAATTACGCCACCCAGCGCGGCGTCAACGTGTTCGGGGTGTTCTGCTATTGTTTTCCACTTTGCCCACGATGGGCTCCCCCCCACCGATGGTGCTTTATCGGGGGCCATTTGTTATCGTGGGCCACCCACCGTAAGGACCATCACTGTCGGCCACAGCTCTTACATACACACTTCCGTGACGTTAAAAAAATAAAACATTGCCTCGCGACCGACCAAAGATCCTGGACCGGGATAAAGCAACAAAGGAAGCTCCAGCCTTCAAGGAGCAAAGGGAAAAACGGGCGATACGAACAAGGATCAGTGCGGGCGAGGGAACTGTTTACGACAACCAGCGACGCGGAACCACGTGCCACGCGGGCTTTCACGGGACCCCGGACCGGTTCCGGGTTTTTCTTGTAAGGAATTAATTTCCGGCTAAATTATTATGCCGTGTCGTTACAATTGCCGTTTTTGTGCGGTCACCGGGCGGGCCGGGTGCCGGGCCGGGCCGGGGGCCGGACGACCGAAAGGAGAGTTATGGCCCAACAAGTGCAGGCGACACAACAAAAGCCGAACCCGGGTGAAATCTGACATTTTCCAGCAGTAGGGCCGTTAAAATGCTTTAATTTCCAACACTTCTTTCGATGGAGATGGCCTTAATCCTTGCGATGGCCGGAGGTTGTCCAGGTCTGAGATGGCGGTGTCGGAGCTCCATCAGTCTTCGTTTGCGCCCGGGTAACGACTTGGGAACGGGTTCCCGGGTCAGTGTCTTGCCTTGTGGCAACACACAAAGAGACTCCTGGGGTTCCGCGGGCTTACGCTGTCAGGACGAGTTATGCCTACCAGAAAGACCCGCTTCAAAAACCACTCAAAAAGAAGAAGGCCCAAACGCAAACGCATTTCGGCCAGTTCGGATTGGCGGCGCGTTTGTTTGTACTAACCCCACCAGGCAGTGTATCAGTAGCACCGGATATCCTTGTCCGGCAGGTGCCTAACCTCGCCACCAACGCCACATGTACATTCAATTATCGCTCCGGCGACGGTAAAACAATAAAATCCCGAACCGAGCATACGGGATGAGATTAACTTTCCGACGTGGGACAGGACATGGACGCGCCGTGCCACGCGGCTGCCAGGTGTCAAGGCGTAAGGTCGACCCGACCCGTCCGAACCGAGACGTGCACATTCTTCACCGCCACGTCGCACGCCGGACTGGTAAATTTATTCCCGGCCTTATTTATTTAGTAATTAGATAAGACGACGTCTTAAATAGATCTTGTAAATTATCACTCACTTCATTTCGTTTGCAGACCCCGGCCCGGCCCGTGTTTGGCCTGGGCGTCGTCTTGGTCGTCCTCGGAGCAAGGATGTCTGGTGTGCACATATGTTTAAGCTCGGATCAGTGGCACCCACTTGGGTAAGGGGCGGACCCTAAGGGGCTGGGCCGGGCGAGAAGATCTGTGGCCATGACGTCCCGTGTCTCCGTGTCTGCCGTGTCTGCTGCATGTGTGTGCCACAGGAGTTGCGGAAGACGACGTCCGGTTCGCACACAGCACCACCCCACAGCGACATCAGAAAGGACTGCCGACCTTTGAAAGGTGCTTGAAACTGTCGTTGCCCATGATCCGTGACCCGTGTAAGTAGATATACGATGTGCCTCGTCCGAGCGTGGGCGAGTTCCGGGAATGGCTTTCCGGTCGCAACGGCTTGCCGGTAGTCGGTATTTTCGGTGTCTGCGATCCACTCGAGACGATCTATCGCACCTTCGGTCGGTCTCATCTCAGGGACGCGCGCCGGTGTTTTTCGCATTCCGCGGGCTCTCTAGGTCTCGGGGAAGATAGGGTTCCATGGCTGTTGAATATTAATACACGCTTCATAAATAAACGCTCCCACCACGCGGCCCCGGTCAGTGTCGGGTATTTATGCTCGACGGTGGTTCTCACGGCGCGAATCTAGACCCGTTCGGTTTGGGGGCCACTCCGGACGGTAAAATCAAGTTGTATCGAAGTTTGAATTACCCTTACGGACACTGGACACTCCCCGCATGATTATTACAAGTTCTTCCCGCACGATCCGGATTGGGGACGGGTCCTTGGGTTTGGGTTGGGTTTCGCGTAATCCAAACATTCACAAGCGGCTCAGGACAAACATTCGGATCGCGTTTTGCAGCACCCGGGTATTGCTTCGCAGTCAACGGGTCCTCGGCATCGGGACGGTTCGGGGGCTTCCGGTGGACTCCGGACGTTCATTACCGGAAACATAATAGAGGCATTTATTGGATTTTTTCTCATCACTCGCCAACCACCACGGTCTCGCCACCGGCCATTGTAGAAAGGACCGCTTCGGACCGTCACCGAGCTTTGAAGTTGACCGGCCGATGATGATGGAGTGCTTCGGTATTTCCCAGGGTGCGTTCAACTCAAAAAAGGGACCCCGTGAGAGAGAGAAAAACGGTGATGGATGGGAGCGAGGCTTTTCGGGGAGGGTCACAACCAAAGCTCGCCCGACGTATGATGTTTGCAGTGCGGTGTTGGCTGTTGTATCGATGGTTTTGCTGAGCAGCTAAGCAGCGTGATGCGGAATGACATTTTAATTAAAAACGCTCAAATGCGTACCGGAAATGGCTTACGATACCGAACCATCGGTTCCAGTGCAATCGGTGCCGCAGATGTTTGGTCGATTGCAAGGAATTCTAAGCAGGAGCTTTGCGCATTGCACAGGTAATGCACAGCTCCAATCAAATTCAGTTTGAGTGAAAAAGAGATCGACGCCACCCAAAACATCAATATCAATAAATATTATCCCACATGGATCAGATCGATATATCTGAAACACATCTGATCTTTTGCATCATGAACGTGAACACGAAAGGTCTACGCATTTCTCACAATACGAAATCAAACCAATTTTTATTAACAATTTGCAACAATTACGAAATGGTTAGTAAATGAATCGAAAAGGGTTATTCCAGCAATGAATATCAAATTTAATTAGTACTAAAGTTTCACCGATGTTAATAACCGACTATTGTTTAATACTTTGTTTGTAGAAAAGCATTAGTTATAAATCGACATAAACCAAATTATAAAACATCTAAAAGAAAATTAAATAAACAACTTATTAATTAATGAAAGAACTGCGAAATTTGGTAACCATTGGGCTTCAGATTTAAGCATAACTTTCGTAAGAAAACCTTCATTGCGTTGTCTTTCAAAGGATCTAAATGATTGGTGTTTACTGGTTGTTGTAGTCTTATATGCGGGCAAATGGGTTGAAAACCAATCCTTTGCTAGTCCTTTTTGTATCATGACCCTTTCTTGCTGTTTGCTCTAGTGTTTGACTCTATTTGCATTCAGTTTTTTTTTGTCTTTTTACGATCTAATTGTCAAATAGTGTTTAGTAAAAAAATATTTTCGGTCAAGTGTTAAGAGTTATGTTATAGTCTGTATAGTCTAGAACCTGAATATAATGATGCTGAAGGTGCTACATTACTGGAGGTTTTATGTAGGATAAAATCTTGACCAACACGACGTTATCCTTTATGGCGGATTGTTTCATTCCTCAAGTTTTGGTACGGTTTCGAGTGAAGACGACCAGCGAAGGAACTTGCCGGTTTGATAGAAAACATTAAATCACAATTAATTAGGCTGTCCTGTTTTGCCCCTTATTGTAAATTTAACCTTCCATAATTTAAGTAATTATTTAGTATAATAGGAGAGTACAACGCCTCATAAATAAAGTTGAGCCTTACCTACAATTCATTCGTTCAGAGCACCTTAGCCCAGAATAAGGAAGGTTTTAAAGCACGCCGACGACAAAAATCGTTTGTTTTTTATATTGTCTAACTTTTGTTCAACCTTTGATTCGGAAGCTTCTGGAAAACAAGGCCAGTCAAGGTGATACATTTGATTTTTGCGATGCATTCGTGACGCAAATATCTTCTGATTGAGGTTTTTTAAGCTTTGGATTTCGTTTGTACAACAGGAAGTTTGTAGAACGGGATTTATAATTGAGATGCTGACTATACGTTGACCAATTCGTTTCGGTATTGATCTCTTACGCAAACCAGCTTTATTTTCAATGAACACGACCTAATAATCGTTGATCGTTGAACTGACTGACCCCTCGCTTTGTCGAATGTTTTTGCCATATACATATTAATCATTCAAACACATATTTATGACCATTTGTTGCTCGTCATCGACTAGTTTATCGTCTTGCCAGCTGAGAAACAAAATTATGTCTTATGATTTTCTCTGCATTTTTAACATCAAACCACATAAAAAGTGCGATATTTTTACTTAAAAAAAGCCAAGTCTAATCTAGTTGTTTCAATATTTAACCAACCCAAAGAAACAGATTAGAAAACCCGAAAACTTCAAACTTCAAATTTTCAACAAACTTTCGTTCGCTGTCTCTTATGGTCTAGAACTTCAAATCTTAAAAACATTCAATATCTTAAAAGATCGATTCCAAAAGCAGTAAACAGATGATTGGTGCTCCAGGAAACTCAAACCAAGCCCGCAAGCCTCATCTGACTGACCACCGGTAAAACCCACCGGTGAAAGAAAAAAGAGAGCAGAAGAACTCTTCGCCGGAAACGCACGGCCGTTCATTAGTTGCGTGCCGCGGATGCAAATGGACGCATTTTTAAAATAGTGGCAAGTGATCATAAAAAGCATCGCAAAAGCGAAGCCGACGGGGTCGGTTGAAATGCAACAAATGCTCGCCAGTCAGATTTTCCCTCGCGCCCCCGCGCTCGGCACGGAATTTCGCCACTTCCCACGGTCACTGCCGCGCTCTGGGCGGGGGAGGACCACAGTTTTCTCACGGCCCGAGAGAGATTCCGCCAGTTCGCCTCTCTCGTATGGCATTTTTGTGGTACTCTCTGTCGCGAGAGAGAGTACTCTCGGAACTCTCTCCTCCTGTCGCTCTCGCTCTCTCGGGGGCCCAGGGCCGCCTCTCGCAGGACGTTCGGAAAATTCGGCCGTTCGGGAGCTTGCGAAAAATTGGTCAGCGCGCCGCCTGTTATCCAATCATGCGAAGCGGACCCGAACTTTGACAGCTGCCCGAAGCCGAGCGTCGTCGGGGTGGCCGCCGCAGGACCAACCCGGCCCCGGTATGTCGACTTTCGCAGCCGACTTCGTATGTCGACTCCGGCGCTTCGGGGACACCGGACCGGACCGAACGCAGCGCACGGCGTACCACACGGCCACGGTGCTCCAGTTTTGTCCCGATCGTGTACCGCGGCGGAACCCGCCGCTAGTTCCGCCTGTGAGCGAGTGTGACTCGAGCCTTTCACCAACCGGATACGCGCGCGAGTATCGGTGCGTGGTGGAGCAGCCCAATTCTGCCCGTTACTCACGTAATTAGCGTGTGTCCGTGCGTGCGTGCGTCTGTGTGAGTGAGTGTCCGATCCGATTCGGTTGATAAATTTTCTTCACCCGGAATAGCCAGGTCCGGGTCCGCTCGCCTGGTCCGCCAGCGAACCGGTGCTGGCGGAGGTGGTGGGGTTCGGCGCGTGAAGTGTCCTGGCGTGGGCCATGGCGTGAAGCACTCGCCACGGTGGAACAGCGCGGCAGAAATTAGTCAGCACCACGCGCTTCGATTTGGCCAAATACCATAACAAAGCTCAATTAGCCCCCCCACAAGCCCCGGTCACGGATTAAGGCCACCCCGTGCGCCCGTCTCTTGCGTGAGCCACGAAGTGTCCCCGTGTGTGTGCGTGAGTGTTTGTGCCGTGCGAATGTGGCTGGCCAGCCGCGTGACGTGGTCCTCCGGTGTTGGTGTTACTTTTCTTCGCAGTCCGTCCGACGTTACCACGGCAACTGGGGGCCCTTCTGGCCCTTCGTCCTTTGCCAATCTCAGCCTCGAAGAAAGTGCGAAGACCTTGGGTGCCCCCTCGGAATGGTTCCGCAACATTTAAGTGAAAACGGAGGCGCCCGGCGCACGACCTGGTGAAGAATATTATTTTTGGCCATTTGGCCCACCTTGTCTGGGGTTTCTATTCTGAGTGTGCGTGGCCTAGTGCTTGTGTGTGTTTCTCAATTTGTGAAAATGCCCCAGTCAGTGCAAGGGAACGGCTCCGCCAAAAGGGGGTAGGGACATCGATCGCCGTGGATCGTCGGTGGCGGCGGTTGAACAACATTTCAACACCAACGGCCAGGGAAACCTTTCCCCACGGGCCGTTCCATTCCGTTTAACATATCCTTTCCGGTGCCTTCCCTGTGGCTTCCTGTCCGGGGCCACGGAACGAAGTGTGTAAATAAGGCGTGTAAGCAAAGTCGAGGGATTTGAGCTGCGTGTAAAACACCTCTACACCGCCCGTGCCAATAGGAAAATCGGAAAAAATCGATGAGGACACCCCACTGTGGCAGCGATTTCAAAATGTAAAGCCCACGTTACTGATCCCTGGCGCCCCAGGCCGACCCGCAGAGCCCGTAATCTAAAATTCCAAATAACGCGATCCACCGCGCGGACCGCCACCGATTTGGCAGCCGATTAAGGTTCGCAGCCCAGAGAAGCGTGCCAAAAGCCGGAACCCGAACGGGAGCGGTGTGTGCCGGTGCCTAAATTATCCGCTTGCCAAACGACCTGTGGCCCTGTGTTTGGCCATAGAAGGGGAGCGGGAAAAATGTCTGATTCATCAGGACCGGCGAAAACCTGACCTCCGCCGTGCGTGCCAACTCCTTCGCCAGGCCGCCCCGGTAGGCCGGGGCAGAGAAAATCAATTTTTCCCACCTCACGGGACGGGGTGGAACTAGCAAACAGCAAGAAAAAAAACCCGTACTAGGAAAAACAGGAAGATGGAAATATGGCGGACTCGCGCTGGGTGAAGTATCAACACCCAAAATCAAGATAGAAAAAACCCAGCGCCTCGGACCGGGCCCGGGACCGAGACAAAAGACGGCGCCAGGCGTGGCCAAACAAGGGACAGAGCGACCGAAATTAAATGAACAAAACGTCGGGTGTTGAAAAGCAAAAAAAAAGACCCCGAAAAAAACGCTGACTGTTGGACCACCCACTGAAAGCAAGGGCGGTGCGCTTTGATGTTGTTTTTAATTAACGCGCTTTTCCGGTCCTTTCAACGCTACTCCGCCCGCCAGCCAGCCGCCGGGTCGCGTTGACGGCTCGCGTGGCCGTGCTGAGTAACTATGATGGAGACCCCAAGACTTTTCCACCCGGACGACGCGGATCCGGCGATTAGTGGCCACCGCCGTGAATGCCCGGCCCCGGGGTAATGTGGTCAACCTCCGGGCGAGGCTCCTTTTTATGCGCAACACCGCACCGACAGGAGCGATATGCGTAATTACGGATCAAGGACGGTTCATTAGCGCGGGCAGGACCCGCGGGCGCGGTTCATTGCAGCAGCAGCAGCAGAGCGACATCTATACCGTGTGTTTACCGTGGGGTTCTAGTGGGAAAAGTCAATCCACGAAACGGGTAATTCACCCGATGGTCACCCGCCGCCGGACGCCGTACTCTGGTCATTGATCGGAGGAAAATGCGTGCAGAGCCGGTTGGGCCAACCGACAATCAGGTGACCGGATGGATAAATGGACCGATAACCTGGGCGAATGCAATTAAGTCTACACCGGTGCAAGTTCATTACCCGAGTGTTGTTTTGCCCTCCTCCCGCGCCGACATTGGATTGTTTGGCTTTTTTAAACTGTTTTGTCGATCGGACAGTTTGTTCAAAATAAGGTCACCAACTTGTGACCAATTCCCTCCCCAGTTGACGACAGGTCTTCGATATGTGTGGTCTGTACAAAATAGATCGCTCTTTTTCAAAAATTCTGGAAGGGGCCAAGTCTGGTGAATACAGCAGTGGCAGTTCCCAGCCAAGTGCTTTGAATGTGTGTCCTGAACCAGTTTTGTGTCCAGGTGAATTGTCATAGCCCATTCTGTGGTCGTTTTCCGATCAACGCTTGGTTCAAAATGATCATACGTCGTCAGTAGCAATCGGAATTAACGGCTTGACCAGGTTTTCACCGGAGACCTCCGACGTTCATTTTTAGACACAAAAGCAGACACGGTCGAATATAAGTTGCAAACTAAATTTTTGTTTCGACAAGAAATCATTTGCCTGATGCCTGAAAACAAGGTGATGTTGGCGAGAAAAGCATGACAAAGAAGACCAAATTGACAGCTAGAGTTATCAGGTTAATCTTTCCGTTTTCAAGTGTAGGTTGGTAGTTGCGTTTCCTTCAAAATAATCCCCATCAGATATAATACTCTTGTGCCAAAGATAATTCTCCACTCTTCGAAGCACTTGAAAAAATCGTTTTCTTGTTCTTGATCTTGTTCAGCTCCTTCTCGTAGCTCGTATTTTCATGGGACTCTTCATTTTCGGGAACAAGAAAATGTCACAGAGGGCCTCATACCTCTACGAACCTCTTGAGATTCCGGAGTCTATCTGTGGTACATCTTATAGTTTGTCAATATCATTTAGGGTTCTAACTGACGTATTTCACCTGGAAACTGGCAGAATAGCCGGTCTACCAAGAGCCATCCAATGGACCCCAGAAATAGTTGAAGAATGCAAACTCTGCGATTAAAAGTAATCAGTGAGCCTTGCAAAGCCATGAAACACCAAGTTACGGCAACTAGCGACGAGGTCCCATACATACCTTTTGTAATTTGCATTCTTCGTTCTTTCAATTTCCTTCGACGATGGTTCCAATTCTTCCCATTGTTTAGGTGATGAAGCTGTTGTTGGAAGGAAATGTTGGCCATGTCGAGACGCAAAGGAACAACAGGAAACCTGTTAGGCCCCCGACAGGACTTTCACGCCATTCTTCGAGCAACCAACGCCAGAATCGGGACGCTCGTTTGCTGCGGCCCCCCCGCTACCAAAAACCACTCGGATGATAAAAGCAATTTTATCCAACGCCAGCCATCAACGGTGGGCTGGAGGGCCAAGCGAAACAACGGGCAGCGACGAACGTGAAGCCGAATCCCATTGTCCGGGCGTGTCATTAAGATCGTTTCCCGCGATTGTGGGCACCTCATTTTCGCAAAGGTCAGCGCGTTTCGACGGCCCGGGCCCCCGCCCGACTCCCGGAAACGCAACACGGTTTGGGGGGAGGGCGCAGAGCATTAAACAGCCACCTCAATTATGTTGCGAAGCGGTGGAAATTCGCTTTCGGAAGCGAAAGCCACGTAAATGTTATGACAGTAAACACCCGGGGACCGTAGGTGGGGCCGGGAAAACGCCGGCCTCGGTCAATGGATGTCTCGCCGTTCGCCTTTTATCGCCTTCGCCGTGCAGCGAAGACGGGCGAACAATTGTAGCTCGGAGAGCCGTCCAATTTACATACTTGACGTTTTGTACGCCTCCGTATCTTGATGGCCGATCCCGGGCGCCCGCGAAGATCCCGAGTTAATTTGAAGTGTAAAAAGGGTCCCCGAGTTCATAAACTCTTTCCGTGGACTCCGGACACGGTCCGCTCTGTACTGGCTTCGGTTGACCTCATTTCGGACAGGTAGTCGGAGCGATTCGGCCTCCACCGGCAATGGCTGGCCGGTCCAGTTAATCACTTGATCAACCCTTCCGTACACGTCACGCGGTGCGCTGTCCGCGGTTAGCCGAGCAAATGTGGTCCAACTGCGACTCCGCAACCGGAGGCGTAACCGTTTACCAAACAAATCCCGTCACCGGCCCGTGGCGTGGGCTGCCAAATGGTCGGTCCGGTCCAATGTTTTTCCCCTGCCCGGCACCGCACGGCTTTCGTGCTCCATTCCGATGTGGAAATAATTCGCTCAAAACCCGCCGGGGTCCTGGAGCTGGAGCTGGGCTGAATAAATAATTCGCCAGCACAATGCTCGGTAGGAAACCGTCAGGAGGGCAAATGAGCAGCTAGGGCAATTATTTTGTGACAGTGTCCGGCGGCCTTCACGGCGATGGCGAATCCTTCGCTGGGCGTTTTTCTACCGCACCACACCGTGGGCCGATGACTTATGGCGGCACTTTAGATTGGCCAACCTCAGCTAATGGGACTCGTGGAATGTGAGCGATATTTAAGGGGTTTCCTGTGGGAGGAAAAAAGCTTGCTAATGTAACGCACCCGTTATTAAGACATTTATGCTGGAACCGGCTGGCGGAACGCAAGCATAAGAATTCAAAGCTCCTGCAGCTCGTTCGACGAGTGACCAATTTGCTGACATAATCATAGGAAAGTGTAAATGGCTAGAAAGCATGATTGGCTAAGAAAGCAATCGGAGATCGATGGGCTCACTGTAAGGTCCGCTTCAGCACCAATTTGAGGACGTCAAATTATGTTTCCAACAGAGGCTTGGAACCAGACGGAACGTTCGCCCCGTTCGAATTCCCCATTTGTTGTGCATGCTTCCAGGGTATTTCCCAAATTTGTTGGGTACTCGTGTTTTGCATTTGTGGCAGCTCGAAGAACAACCCAGAAGAAGACCATGAGGGCTGGCTCGCCATCCGCCGTTCTCATGACATGATCAGCCCACCGAAGCCTGGCGAGGCGCATAGTAAGATCGTCATTGTGGTGGCTTCTCCACTGTCCTTACACCGTCTGTCTGTGGACTCTCTGGACACAAAATGAAAGCGAAATAGTTGTATGAGATTGTAGGCTAACCTGCAAGATGCCAGCAGTCAAACGAGGATCTCCTCAGTTATGACATTGTTAGTTCAAACCTTTGACCCTAGATAGGTGACGCTCGTGACGACTTCAAACTCTCGTTCCGCAGATTGCCCAAACCCCTGTGTAAATCAGCATAGGTCAAGATGTGACTGCAATACACGGTCCCTGAAGAATCCACTCCAGAGTCCCGCGGATGGCGCGCGACCTTCAAACCGATGGAGAGCTTTTCTTACGAAACCCGTTCATCTCTTCCAAGATCTACCGCATGATGAAAATTCTGATCTAAAATTACCTACCCAAAAATTCCAAAAATTATAATTCTAAAAAATTACAACAAGAAAGCGCTTCATTTAATTGTCCAGCAAGTGGTAAGCCTAGCATATTTTTCAATTCAGACAAAATGGTGTCACTTCAGTTGATTCGATCGGATACACTTCTTCGAATCCAGTGGCCACAGTTTGTCCAGCATATTTCCCAACCCACCCTTGCGTCAATTAGTGACGCTTTTAATGTTTTACTTTGTTCTGTCACTGCGATTGGGCTTTCAGCAGAAAATAGCGGTGAAGCGCGAACCGCCCAAATTAATCCATGCTCATTCACGGAACAGTGTCCGGGCAGGTTTTCGATTTACCAGGCCTTACTGGTTGGACTTTATGATGATCTTCGCAATCAATCACTTTTATTTTTCTTAGAACGGACGGAGAGCCGAATGGAGCTCCAACTTAAAGTTGATGTACTGTCGGGGTTCGAGCTGACGCCTGTCGCTTGCAAAACCGATGAATCGGTGCAGTGCTAACGGCTCCACACCACAATCAATCATTAGGGACGATCGCACTGTGTCCGAGGCAATCTTCATCATCAACGGAGGAATATTATATACTGAAATGCGCAGAAAGAAGGAAGAAAATTGAAGTCTAACTGAGCGCGGAGAAAAACATCCCTCAGTCTATTGTTAGCGTCGAGCGTTTCCTCTGAATAATACATACGCTACATGAAGGAGAGTATGTTAGACAAATCAAATGTAATGTTTTATGTCTCGCCCCCACGTATTTTAAAGCTCGACCCAACCAGCTCTTTAAGGCACAAAGAAACGCGACGTTAGATTTTACAACATCTCTATTCCTCGGAGCGCGCGCTCAGTGTGTCGAAAAAGTTGGCAAATAATATCCGAGAAAATGGGCAAAATATGAATATTTCGCCGGTCCTCGTCGCCAGTCCATATCCCCGGCCACACCCGGCGATGGCTTCCGGCGCTCGTGATATTTTCATTTCCCCTCTACCGACCACCGCGGCGTCGCCGGCGTCGTTGCTAACGATTTCGGCAATCATCCGGCCAAGGCCGTGGCAGCATCAAGAACCGTCGCCTTCGCCGTCGCCGCCGGAAATCTGATTCGAATGCGAAATTTACACCAAATTCAAGTGTCTCATTTATGCAAACTTACACACTTGTTACTGATACGATTTTTCACTGGTGCCTCCCCCCCGGGGCGTGCCGGCCCAGCCGGGGCGGCTGCTTAACACATTGTTGTCACCATTTCCTCAAGAGGCACCTCGAGGGCCACCCGGGCGTGACGTGGCGCAGGACCGCACTGGCAACGGCAGCAACGAAAATCGATGTCAAACTCAAGCGCGCGCGCTCGTGTCCCGGGCGAGGATCCCACCCACACATACGCTGCGCCCGTTCCCCGTCTCAGGCCCCCCGGGGGGTGGGTGAGAAAATAAGAAAAAGTAAAATCCGATTGCAAAGCATACGGCGTGGGGAAGCCAGGTGACTGACGGCCCGTAGAGAGAGAGAGAGAGAGCGAGAGAACGAGAAAGAGAGAGAGCAGTTGATTGTAAATTCTGGCCGCGTTTCTGGCCACGACGGTATCGACAGCCACGGGCAGGCAGCTCGGGTTCGGGGCTTCCGGGAAGGAGCAGAAACCGGCCGTGCTGTGCACCGTGTGACGTAACGCCCCCCGAGGACGAGGGGTGCGGAGGGAGGCGTCCCGCCCCACGACCACCAGGGTGACCAGGGCTCTCGGTTCCGAGGGCTCGATATTATTGAATCAACCAAATACCCGACGCGAAGGACCGCCAGAGGCCGGCACATCTTGGGCTTCGTTGCCCGTGGAGCCGGAACCGGCCGGAATGTGCCACCCAACGGGATAGGTGGTGGTGGTAAGGCCAGAAAATACTTCTCACCGTGCACATTTCAATTTCGCCACAGCCTGCCTCGCCTGTTCCGGCGCCCGGCGGGCACTTGTTCCTCGATTCTTTCTCACGTCGGTCGCCCTTCGGTCGCGGCTCGGCGCATTGTTGGGGATCCTCGCTGCCTCGAAAGTTTCCTCGGCAGTAAAATTTATGTTTTTCGATTTAAATTGATTCCCTCCACCGAAGGGAAGCTGGCGAAGAATCGTACGCTTTAACAGTAAAAGTGGTGACATCCTAGACATCTGAAGTTCCCCGTGTTTTGACTGTATGATTATTAGCTCCAACGGAAATAGAAAGGTGCGAAAACCCTCAGCGCACCGTAATTGGAGCTATCGATTGAAGTGTATGGAGCACAACTTCATCATTCTGCCATCGTTCCAGTAACTTTGCAATCCGGTTGGCCGGTCCGCCGTCTTCCATGCCACTCGATAATGATGTTGCGATCGAGCCATGCTGGCTCCAGATTTTCCCCCGGAATGGTGGTGCAACTATCGATTCCGGGAGCCGAGCCGAGCCGACGGTACTCCCGGTGTGCTAGGAGCGTGCACTCCGGCAACGATGGAGGGCAACGGAGGAGAATAATCGCCCGCTTCCGGGTCTTGTTTTAAAGTGCTCATCTGGCTCGTTTGAAGCACTCTGACCCTTAGCCAACGCCCTGCCTGCGCTGCCTCTACGAGCATAATCGAAGGATTATTGACTTAAATGGAAAATAATGGAAAAGTTTCAATCGATCCGGGAGCCCACCCTTGCGTCTGATCGACTCGGGCACCATTGTCCGCGTCAGCTCCTTGTGCGTCCCTGCGGCTCGACTCACTCGGTTCCTCACTAATTGGACTATAATTCTCTATCAGTCGCGCGCGCGAAGTTCTGAACTAATAATGGTTGCGACCGCGACTCAAAAGGCCAAAACTGGCCAGAGAATGTTTGCCCGACTCAAAAAAAAAGGAAAACGTGAAACAATCTGTCACTGGCAGAAATGAATTTTCGCGAAATGAATCCGTGCCATGGTCGGCCCCCATTTTGAGGTTCTTTATCGAATAAGCGTCGTAAGTAAACGCACCGCAACGCAGCGCATTCCATTATCGAGAGAATATTCGTGGTGAATTAATGAACACCGATCGCCCCCGGAGGACCCTCGGCTCGGAAGGATAATGGAGCACACGGAGCGCTTTGTGTCAAGCACGCGAGCGAAGGAGAATGGCCAGAAAATCCCTTCCATTGGCAGACGAAAGCGCTGCCCAAAACGGGCCACGTTCCTTCACTTTGCAAAATTGAAGCCTTTTTTTTTTGTTTGCTGCCGCCCAAAAGGGAGAGCAAGTTGAAGGGCTGCGCCCCGGAATGGCGAATTGGAAAATTATTAATGAGCAAAAAAATATTACTCGGCAATGCTCAATTAATGGCAGGATAATTTAAACGCTCTAGTGCGCCCAAACCAGATACTTCGTCGATACTTCTGGCCAGCCGTCGCCCCCCGGGGACCTTCATCCGACCGGTCAACTTCAAACAATTAACGGCCTCGGTTCGTGTGGTTTCCATTTTAACTGTCCCCAAGACGCTGGACGCGGAACTTTGGCCGTTTGATTCCCTGGCCCGCGCCCCGATGATCAAAGCCCGGATCCGACGACGGACACCCAACACCGACTGGAGCCCCGTTTCGGTGCAAATAAAGAGGTTCCGAGTGATGGACACACCGGGCCCAACTTTCCGTGGACCGGGAAGCCATTTCCTTGATAATGAGCGATCGATCGGAACTTTGGAGCAATTATGGGTGGGGCGAAGCTGGCGGATGATGAGGCCGAAATCCGATCCCACCTGGTGCGGCTCGGTTGCGAAGATTATTCGCGTGCAATTTAGATAAAACCAAACTCCATTTATTACACCGTACGGGCAGGAGGTCGGTGGTTGTGGCGGGGCGCTAAGTGCAGCCCATGCCCAAGAAGTCAAGAATTTCGCCGCTCCCGAATGCTCCCGGTAACGTGATAGCCCAATTACGGCCGGTAACTTTTACGAGTTGCGAGTTGCAAAGTATATACCCACCGAACGGCTGTGGACAAAGTTCGCCGCTTCCGGTATTCCGGCTGAACTTTGGAATAAACTGTCCGGCCGACGGGATGTCCGTGGATGACTGGCGCGGCTCATAAATCAATCACCGGCCCCGCTGGGATGCGCAGATCCGGGCAAATGCGGGCTTCCAGGCCCATGGAAGCCATTTTCGTCGAAGTAATTTCGAAGGATCAGCAAGATTGGCTGCCAACGACGGCGCAAAGTTGAGCGTATGGCCGACGGAACACGGTATCGGATTCTTGAACTGGGAATTACGTGTCCAGGGACCGGCTGGACCAACTGTTAAGCCAAACAATTGACTCACCAGGCGGCACCGGCGAGATTATTTAATCGCACACTGATAAACTTTAGTTCCTTTGTCACAACATAATTGCACTCCATGAGCCGCGTCCGACGGTCCGACGAGCCGAGGAAGAAAAGAAGCGGAACGCGCGCGTGTACGCCAAGGACCCATTCAGGAGGGCAAATGTTTACGGTTCCCCGTTGTTTATTATTACTGCGCTACATGTCGGTCGGTAGTCGTTGCTTTTTATGGTTTCACGCATCGCCCGACACTCGCGTCGGTGGGTGCGTAGCAGTCCTCGCCGTGCGCTATCTCGTCCCCGGGCCGGCCGCCGGTTGGAAACCAGCTGGCGCCACCATCAGCCGGGTCCGGGCCGCCATTGGGTGCATTCAGAAGACGGCGTCCAGCCAGCAGCAGCAGCTCCAGCGGGCCACAGAGTGGGGTGCAAAAACGCACACCCTGCACGACCCAGAGAGAAAGAGAGAGCCGACACGTTTAATGGGAAAACTTGCAGATAGCAGCAAAACAGTCGTCGTCGTCGTCGTCGTTGTCGGGCGAAACCGTAAAGAAAAGTGGAAATAGCTTTAACCTCATTCACTTCCTGGTGATGATGATGGTGGTCTCGGTGGTGCTCGTTTTCCGTTTGAACTACCGGACTCGGGTCGGGTCAGTACCGGGATCTCCTGTGTTGGTGGGGAGGGCGGGGGGCTGTTTTTCTTTCGCCAAACTTCCGAGAACCGCAGCGCCACAATGCGGGCCACATGGGAGAAAAACGGACGGACGGACACGGCACGGAGAATCTTGCAATATGGAGCATCATCGTACCGTAAAGGAGCTTTCAGGAGGAGGACGGTGCTCACTTAGCATCCACCCTGCACCATCGCTCTCTCTCTTTCGCTCTTGCTCACGCTCTAATTACTCGTGTGGGCTTGCTGCCCAAGTCGATGGCAGAAAACAGAACGCGATGGAAGCGGTTCCCCCCCCCTTACGTCTCGCTCGTTAAACCATTTCAAACACACGCCGGGATTCGGGCGAATCATCTGGCGATGATCGCAAACCGGGATCGCCGAAACTTTTCTTACGCCCAAAAAAACAATCCCCGAATCATAACAAAAACCGGTGTGGCGCTCTATGCCCTACCATAAGCGGCATGCCCTTGAAAGTAGCCAGCGATCCTTGGGGAACTATGGGAAATTATTATGGAGCAAGCGGACATTGATGGTTTCAGGAAGAATCGACGAATTTTCCTTTGTTCGCTTTCCGTGTGGTTTGATCAAAATCATCATTTCATCCCCAATACACGCGTTCAGGAAAACTGAATTAACCATTTTTCTATATATTAAGGTATTTTAACGCCTCAAGTTATGCAATCGGCATGGCAACTGCTCGGGTATCGTCCACAGTCTTTTTAATCGATAGCCGTCTGCAAATTATTTAGTTTTAAGAATATTGGTCAGTTGGAACATTAGCTACTTGATTAAATACATGATCAATCAGTCAAATCAATCAATGTTTTCCGCTGTGATCAAACAATTTTTAACTGTCTCAAACAAACAAACTTAGGTATGTATGGAGCAAAAGTATCTTCGATTCTCTTTGAAAGATTGTTTTTCGTGACCCTATCTTGCCTTAAACATTTATGTCGCGCTTCCGAAGATTTTTCTCCCAAACTACCGAGAAGTACAGAGCTATGTTCTATTCAATCCTCACCATAACCCAATAGTTTATGAGTACCAGATACTTTATACCGACTATAAAGAGAAAATGCTATGCAAACGTACATTCCGTATCAGATAAATATTTATTCCCTGAATAGGCACATCTAATTGTTCTAGTAAAAGATAAGTATTTTACCTTTTATACCTCAATGATAGAAAAATAAGATGCACAACACATTTGGACAAAAGTTAAGTACCTTGAAAAGAGGAACTTGAAAGCCCTTCTATACAGGGCACGCGTTCCTTGTAAATACACCTCTTTTACATTACTCGAACCTCGTTAAGTTAACTAGCTATCAAACGAATCCTGCTTTTTTAACGAGTTTTAATTAAAATTCTTAGTTTAGATGTACCGACAGCGGAACAACTTTTCTGTTCACTCCAAACCTCAATACCATTTTTTATCGTAGTGCTCTATACTATTTCCCGCCAAAAATTTTCAAGAAGTGCGAAATGTGAATATTGGATTTTCCCATACCAAATAAGGATACATTTCTAATGATGCATAATAAAGCTACATTATCGCTCGAATTCCGTGCAAACGATCCCTCTAAAGGAGTAGATAAAGGTTGATTTGAAACAGCCTTTTTTATCACCTAGACAGATCAATCCTCGGAATCTACCCAACCCAGAAAGCTAAAAACTCGGATCCCTCATAGTTACCTTATCTATTTTAAGCGAATATTCCTGAAATCCTTAAACTTTGAAATCGCCCAATGTTCGCCTTTGCCCCATAGTGCGCTGGATGGGGCCACCAAACACAAAACCACCCTTATGGCCCAGCTGACCAATTGCTCCCACGAGAACCCGAGAACCAGGATCGAATTCCGGGGCAATTCTTCGTTTTGATGGTTTTTTTCTCTTCCCATTTCCCCACGCTACGGCTGGTTTCGCCGGCCGCCGGCCTCATTGGCCGCCTATGTTTTCTATCACAAACGGTTTGTTAAGCGTTCGCTTTGTGCTCGCCCGAGATCCTTGTGGGGCCAACTGCGAACGCCTCAGGCATTCCGCTCCGCCTTCCACGCCACGGTACCGGACAGCGAATTGTTCCACGAACGGTGCACACGGTGCGGCAGCGAACCGGAAGTGCCGGCAAGCAAAAATGAAGCGAAATGAACCCGGACAGTGTAGAAATGGAGGGGAAAACAACGCGATTGCGAGGAATTTCTTCGGGATTTTCTTTTATTTGCCGGCACCGAGCGAAGGAGTTGATGAAGTTTCTTCAAAAACACTCATTAAGTCTGCCCGACTGCAGACGGCTCCGGCCGTCTCGGCGCGGCATTCCTTCCGCGTCTAATTACCGACGTTTGACGGTTGCGGAATGCGTGCGGGCGTCAAACCGGGAATTGATCGATCGGCTTCCAGATACCTCACGGAGGGGCGTCGATCGATTATAGACGTGTTTGCTAGCGGCGTTGCAGTTGCTTGGTGCTTTGACCCACCAGGCATAGTCGACCGGCCGAAGATTGATAATACTCGAGTTTCCGTACGACGGTCCGGCACACCTAAGCCAGCAAACTGAACGACCGGCACGCAACTATTGCGCCCGGTTCTGCGTACTTTCAGCCCGACTGCACTGATCCTTCGGACGGGGAACAGCTGCCTCCAGCAGCCCGAATCGAACACGGCAGCATCCGAAGGCCTCACTAATCGGTGGACAAAAACTTACATTGATCCTGCCAGCGCCCACGGGCTTTGTTCCGGTTCCGGGCGATGCACAAAAGCCGAGCCGAGCAGTGTCGGCCCACGACGGTGCGCACCTGATGCGATTACGGAGCGGAGCTTAATCCTGCCGTTCGGCCCAGGCGTCCCTGCTAATCTTAACGGCTCGGAGCCGGTGGTGAGCTTTCCCATCCGACGGACCACAGGCCGCTTCCTCGGCACACGAAACAATAGCGGGCACCGAGCAGGCCGAGAGTGATCAAGTGAATTTCCCGGTGGTTCCCGGTGCTTCGGGAAATCGACGGCCTGTCTGGGTTTAAAAATTGTGTAACGTTCCACGCGGTGTCGTTGCGATGATAGCATTATTACCAAGTGTTCTCTCTCTCTCTTCCTCTTTCTGGCGGTGCGCAGGATGTGTGTTGTTGTCGACACCCCACGAAACATACGCAAGTGTAGTGAGCAGAGCTGCATCATCGGAAAGTGTAGTTGCATCATCGAGCGGCCAGTGATCGTGAAGTGCAGTGAATAATAATAACGTGGGTTCGGTGCAAAAAAAGAGCGAAGCAGCAGAGGGCAGAGGAAGGAAGAAGGGTGTGAGAAAAGCCGCATGTGCGCGTCCGGTCCGGGCTTGCGAACGAGATGTTCCGACGAGAGATTCGCTCCGGTTGAGTCGCTGTGAGTTTTGAAGCATCAGTCCTTCGTCCTACGTCACGCGGGTCACCGGGACGGGACAGTAGCGGGCGCACACACACCCACACGCAGCAGCTGCGACCCCCGTGTGTCCCTTCCATCGCCCCCGCTCAACATCATCATCATCATCATCGTTATGAGGCCGCTGATAATGAGCGCCATGTTTGTGGCCGTGCTGACGGCCAGCCTGGGCCGGGCACAGATCGATTGGGCGGAAGACGACGACGATCCAGGTGAGTGCACGGGCAGCTTTTGCCCCAGCCAGTGGGGCTTCGTGTGTAACGGGTTGTAACGGCAAGATCTCAAGGACTCATCAACCCTTGTTGCCATTTTCTGCGAACCATCGAAAAACTTTGGCGTGGCGTCCAATTATTAAAAGATTGACCTTTTAACCTCATCAAAAAAAGCGAAAGATAATTGAGCCTACGGTCGTCCTGTAATTAGGGAACTTTCGCGAAAATCGCAAAGAGTCGCTGTGAGAAAAAAAGGGGCGAAATCATAATTCCATCCCCGCAGCATAACGAGGGATGCGCCGGGTCGTGGGGCCCGGGCCCGGTCGGCTGAATCTGATTAGGTTATCGAAACGGAAAGCGCGCGAATCGGTCACTTGGGTCGCTGCTCGATGCAGTTGACATATTTGATTAATTCACGTGTGAAAATCAACAGACACACAGGACCCAGGCGCATCCATAAATGCACCGCCTCCGCATACGTGGTCTGTTAAAAAAAATTCGCGATTTTCGAATTTACGCATTTACGTATATTCGATTTTCGATTTATTTTTTGTGGCGTTAGATTACTACTCATGGCAGTCACTTATGGTGGCCAAGTTCGGCCATTTTAAGCAATCAGTCAAATTTTGACAACTGTTTGACTTGGACGTGTTTTGACTCATCGTCGATTTTTGACTGCTCAAAAAATGGATGACAAAGAATCTTCATCTTCAATTTTGTGTGAAAATCGAAATTAAGAGCGCGGATGCATTCGAAATGTTGACTTTGGTTTGTGGTGAAGCTACTACGGCCCAAAACAGCGTTTACCGGTGGTTCAAAACGTTCTCAGAGGTTGTTGTTCTGAAATGTTCTGAACAAGATCACACAAAATGATTGTTTGAAGTGCGATGGTTTTTTGACACCGAGTGGAGAAAAAACTTTAGCGCAAATATACAGGGTGCGTAATCGCGACAGGGGATATTTAAATGTTAGATAACTCTGCTACTTGTCAGTCGCTTTTGACAAATAAGCCAGATTTGAAAACGCTAGTCTATGCCTATTTAGTCATTTATGGCAAAACAGCGGTCTGAGATTGTGGCACTCAACATTGAAAATAATCATTCAATTGTGAAAACTGTGGTTGCTTAATAATGCAGATTTTTTCCTGACTTCTTTCTGTGGGGCTATTTGAAGAGTAGGGTTCATGTCAGCCAACCGAAGAGCGTTGAAGAACTGGAAACTAACATTTGAGTGGAAATTGCTGCTATTACATTCGAAATGTTGTCTAATACAATGAAAAACGACCGCTTTTGGTTTGTTTGGCGGTCATTTTATCGATATTGTATTCTGTAAGACTTATCAATAAACGGCATTCTAAAACCTAAATAAATCTTACCCTAATCCATTAAATCGAAACGACGGATTTATCCAACATTTAAATATCCCCTGTCGCACCCTATAGATAGATATTAACGAAATAAACCAATATGTTTTGAAAAAACAAAAATCGTGAATATTGTTGAACAGACCACGTATCCCGGGGGGCCAGTGCGCATTTTTTTCACGCTCGCCACGCGGACGGATTGCCGAATTGCCGACATGTCACGGATCGTCGAATCCGGTGTACTGGGCGGCCGGGCGGTCGCGCTCTAATAAATCCTTCGAGCCACCCAATCAGGGGGAGGCCGGCGCCCCAAACAGCCCATCTATCTTACCTACCTGCCGATGCACTGCAGTATATCAAAGCCGCGGGGCAAACATCTGTTTCGGTGGCCCGTCTGTCTCGCTGGCGCGCTTGGTGCATTCTGCTCCACCGGAGCGCACAATTTGATTTAATATTTGCCGTCCGTTTTAACCTTTCACACGTGTGCGAAGCCTGCGCACACTGCGACACACGCAAGACGGACCCCGGCCGATTGGGCGGCCGGACCGGACCGGACCGGACCGGACCGGACCGGACTGCATTTCGCATTGGTGTTGGTGATGTTTGTCTGGTGCCACCGAAGGACACCGCCCCGGTGTTTGTGTCCGGTGGACTGCATACGTGCCGTGACTCCTAAGAGCTCTCGGACTCTCGGAGTCCCCTTGAACCGGTGCTGCATCCCGATGCTGCACCGATATGCGCCACCTCTAATGGTTCACCCGGGGAGGGCGGTCGTGAAAAACCGTGTTTTTCCCACCGGGCAGCGTCCGGGCAGCGACGAATCGGGGATGCATAAACGATGGCTTCTCGCAATAATCGCCGGTGCAGGACCAGTGTCCCTCGATCGACCCTAGAGGGCTGGAGGGCTCCAAGCTCAAAGTTGAAGAAGTTGACACACATTTTATCACGTCCGAACCGGTGCGGGAATCGATCGACAACATTTCGGAACATTGAAACTACATTTTCGATTCGTATCCCTCCGCACACACGCCGATTAAGGATCCGGGATTCGGAAGGATTGCCGAAGCGAGCCTCGGAACCTTTCCGGCCGGCGTCCATTATTCATTCGATTGTTTGCATAATTAATACACGAGGCTCGCGTGTGTTTATCTACCGGATTCTGGCCCGGTCCCCGCGACTTGATCCGCAGTTTTTCCGGACTCGGACTCGGAGTGGAACCATTCTTGGCATCGATCCGGAAACCGGCCCGTCCGGTCGGTCGATGCAGTTGAACTGGTGTTTGTGTGCCCAATTCTACGCCATCTTGGAGCAGAGTCAGCTGGAAGCAGTTCCAATGCCGGCTTCATTTGGGAGGCGGATTCCGGAGGCTCCTGCCAGCCAGGGTCCTGGTGTCGGGTTGTATGGCCACCTAACCACAACCGCGCGTATGTTTGAGTGTACGATCACAGTGCCACCACAGTCCTGTCCCGCTCAAACAGAGCGGACATTGATTGATTTCTTTGCCGGTGTTATTCAATTGCCGGCACTTCAGCGTTCACGTTCCAGTCGGTCCCGGAAGCAACTTTCAGCACCTTCAGACGCACCCTTCCCACCCTAAGTTCAAGTTTACGTTCCATTTGTCATCAATGTGTAACTGTCGTGTCGGAACGGGAAAACACGAAAATGATGAATTTTTGCCTCGAGTTCCCTGAGATCGCCCGGGAAGGTACGACCGGTTGATGGCCCACTCGGGTCCTGCGTTTCCTCTGTCCCTGTCGTGCTCGCATCGTGAGTGCAAACTTTTTTCCCCGATCACGCCCGAACGTCGGGAATGATGGAAATTTCATTTCCACTTCGACTGCGCCGACACTTACACTTCGTCGATGGGAGCGGGGGCCACTTAGACCCGACCCCGCCCCGCTGACTGGGTACTCTTGTGGTACTCGTCTACGTCGTCTGACGTCGTCGGACTCTAAACGGCTGCCGGGCCCGCGCCCGCGAAGAGTTGCTGCAAACTCGTGCCACGAAGGAAGGCTAGAAAGTCAAGAGCGTGACACATTTTGATTGGATACCCGGCCCTGACTGCTCGCCCGGTTCCGGGTCTAGCCGTTGGCGGAAGTCCTGAAAAGACGCACCAGAAAAGACCTGATTGAAGGTTAGCAGCGCAGGGGGTAACCGCATTAATGGACCGGGTCCGGAAACTATCGGCCGGGAAGTTGCACGGATTGAACCACTTCCGTCTTATTAGCAGGATACAGTGGCGAGGCATCCATAGCCACCGTTTACTGGGACTCCCGTAGGCTCTGGACTCACCTGTCCAAAAAGGTTCTCCACGGCGCGCTTACACGGCCGTGAGCATCCCGGAGCCACTTATTGGAATACCAATCAAGCCCGCCAAAGCTGTGGATTCCACACTGCCGGTAGGACCTGCAGGAGGCACTTTTGGGGATTTTCGAGTTCACCCGCGTGGCGGCGCATTTGTGGGCCATCGGTTTGATTGCCCACCGCCATGGCGTGGAGTGCCCGATCCCTGGCAAATATTTTCGTTGAGCTCCCCCGGCCCACACACATCCGTGCGGGAACAACAATCGATTCTCCAATCAAAAAGGCAGCCCCAGAGTGTGCCTTATTTTAGCCAGGCGCCAAAAACACTCTCACTTCAACCAGCACCACCGGCACCGGTTGCTGCTTATTGATCCAGCGCCAACAGCAGCTTCGAAATCAATTTCCGTTCGACAGGTCGGTAAGCCCCGGGAGGCGAACCGGGAGGCGTAGCGCCGTCTACGTACGTGTGGCTTATTGGCTTGATGCTGGCGGTGAGGCTGCTGCTGCTGCTGCTGGCACCGCAACCCGACTGCATGTGTCACATCCGTGATGCCGGAGCTCAGACTGATCATTACCAACTGCGTGGAACGCCACAGCCAGTGCTCCGGCAGTGGAAACACGAACACGCTAGCCCCAAAACACACAGGGGACCTCCGGGGTCCTATTGATTTGCAGATCCAGAAGTGGGCCAACCCGAGACGAGATGGGACGAACAACTCGTGCACTTTCCGGTACGTTCGGCTCCACTGGGTCCGATGTCCTTTTCTCGCCCCCATCATGTCATTAACGTAAGGGACCGCCGCTCAGTCTGTAACCGGGGCCCTCCGACCCGACTACGGTTCCCGTTGTCCAAGGATTTCTTGGATTTAAAGCTTTCCCTCTCGGCACGGTATCTGACGTGCGTTGATCGAGGTTGAAAAGAGAGTGGCAAACGACAACGGGCCACAGGGTGGTTGACCAAACTTGTTTGAGTAAACATTTGAGCTGCCATTTTGCAATTCTTTGTACCGTACAAAGCCAATATTATTGAAATTGGCACCATTGCGCTTAAGAAATGTGTTTGGCCATTACGGTCATCTCTAACCATCGTCGTAATTGAAATATAAATTAGAAACTTCCGAAAACTGCCATGCAAGAGCCAGTAATGAAGACTACATGTTTTAAATATTATTTTACAATTAACAGATAAGCTTATCGAATAACTCATAGTTTACTGAGGAATCTTTTGCTGGACAATTGTGATTGGCTTGTGATAGGTCATTCCCAGATTTAAAGAGACATTCAAATGTTTTGAACAACTTGATTACTGTTGGTACTGTTCAGTGCACTAATACGATCCTCGAACGTAGAATTGGGGTAATTTAAAAAATTTGAAACAGTAGAGCAAAGGTAAAGTATGTGGTTAGGAACAACATAAATACAGGGATGAATCATTAGTCTTTTACTGGGATGTGCAGCGGTGGTTCAACGAATGTTGAAAGTGTATAAAGACACTTTGCCTTCAATTAGAAAATACAAAGGGGGGTTTCTGAGCTTATACGTGGTCGTACTAACCTTCCAGGCGATCCATGTCAAGGACGTCCAAAACCAGCACAACTACTGAAATCGTAAAAAAAATCAGGATATCGTATTGAAAAAACGTCGAATCACTGAAAGAGATTTAGTATTTAGGCCTAGTCATTTCGTTGAGCAGTATAACTAATATTTTGACTGAACTATTGGGTTTCAGAAAGCTGTTTGCAGAATGAATGCCCCATTCGCTAAATTGCAATCAAAACGCATTTGAATGTAAGTTTCCTGACAACATATAGAGTTCTACCGAAAGAATAAAGTGGATTTTATGCGTTGATTCATCACTATGGATGAGCCTTAGGTCTATCACCATGATCCTGAATCAAAGCAAGAGACTAGAGAGTGGTGTGAAGTTCTTCGGGCTCTAAACGAGTTCGTGTCCAGAAATTGGCCAAAAAGGTGATAGCATCGGTTTTCTGAGATGTGAATAGAATTTCATTTGTGGATAAACATTGGATGTTGGATATTGGATGTATAGGGCAGCTGAAAGACACAATTTGTGAAATAAGACCGAGTTTGGAGAAGGAAAATCCTTTCTCTTCAAGACAATACGACTAGCGACTAGTGACTTCCATCTGTTTCCATAACATAAACAATTCATGCGTGGATCGGTTTTCATCAAATGATGACGTTATAACAACTGTGGAAGCGTATTTTGAAGACTTTCCAGATTCTCGCTTCAGGAATTTATCAATTGGAGTCTCCTTGGAAGAAGTGATGTTCAGAGAGACCCGTACTGAATAATAAAGTGTATTTCAAGTCATAAAAATTAGTTTTTCTTATCGGAGTTTGAATAAACCACAACTGCAAATGGTGTTGACAAAGGATACAAGTCCAGACAGATTGTATTTGAATAACTACAAAAAAACTATATTCCCCATGAATATCTCGAAATTCCAAACTGATAAATCGATGGAAAAATGTGATGTTCTGCTTAACTTGAACTCTTGCTTTAATGCACTTTACGGCCGAAGGAATTCACCACATCCTAAGTTAAGTTTTGAAATCGTATCCCTTTTTCTATTCCTGGAAGAACAGCCAAAGGGACCAGACAGCCTTCGAAAACCGACCAACTAAACCTTTCCTTAGCTTTTCTTTCACAATACTCCTCGTTCCGACATTCACTTTGGTGCCGCCTGGTATGGTTATAGTTGTCCTGGTTCACTCTGAAAGCAAACACCCGTTGTTGTCTCAAGGTGGCCAAAATGACAGAAAAGACCTCGGCTCCACGAATCTCGGACTCCCGGTAGCGTCACGCTTCTTTGGAGCCGTAGGACAACAAAACTTCAAGGACTGAGCCGTCTGGGCGTATTCATTTCATGCTGACCAAGATAACACACGCTTTAAAGAGGCTCTATTAAATTACGAAATTGCATTAGCAAACAAGACCCCGGCCCCAGCCAAGGAGAGTGGCGGGGTCGACGGGCAACACGATTAACGTGAAATTTCATAAAACAAGAAATAACATCTGCCAAAACAATTCACTTTCACCCCCGCAAACCCTGCCCCCCGGGGGGGTTCTTCGGGGTCTCTGCACAACTTTCGACAGCATGCAGCAACGGCCCGAGTTCGGACCCGAGTGCATCCATCCTGTGGACTCTGGAACTCGGGAACGTCACCCAGAAGAAGTGGAGCGTAACCGGCATCGTCCGGGGTCGTCCCTCGGGTCCCTTCCACACAACGACAGGGCGCATTGTTTGAGTAAGAATTTCGTTTGAAACTCGTTGATTTTGGCACTGGCTCCGAAGGTCCCCGGAAGGTTACCCGTCCAGCGATGTGATGCCTCGGGCTTCGGGCTGTGGACCGGCCGGCTGCCTGACAGTGGTCCCTGGCGACCACTGGCCTTCCGTCAGGCTCGACGACTGATCTTCTTACGGCTCCTACGGCTAGGCTCGGTCCTTTCTTCACCGTCACTGGCGGTAGCCGTCGAGGTAGCCACGTTGACCGTAAAATTGAAGTTATTGCCTGAAATCTTGATTCGCCCTCCCAGCTACCCTCTTGCTGCTGTGTGCTACTCCTTCATGGCCACAAACCGTACCCCCCACTCAAGGTTAGCGCAGTTCCCAGGGCAGCGGCACTCGCCCGGAATGCACCGGGTCGGCCGGGCACGGAAGGACAACGGCAAACATAAACGCCAGACTGGGAGGCATTTATTTGAGTTTTACTTTGGACGATTTTGTGGACGTCACCGGAGTGAGCGCCATTTGTGTCGCCGCGTGCCATTCTTCAGCGTCCACGGCACTTTACAAACAAACGAAAATACCCGGCAGCGAAAGAAAAGTTCACCCCTTCGGTCCACAGCCGGCAAAACCTGGCAAGCGAAGGACGAAGAAAAAAAACGCGAAACGAAGGACCAGAAAACAACGCAAAGCTTGTCCGCATCATCTTCGCGGAGTGCTCCAGGGGCACTGGAGCGGCCGTGAAGGTGGAAGTGATTTTCTTTACCTTACGCTTCGGTTTTACGACGACAAACGGCATGAAGATGTTTGGCCCCGGAGGCCCCCACTGGAAAAACTCCACTCCAGCTTCCGGCAGAGGGAGACAGAGCGAGACAGAGCGAGCACGCCCGTGAGCGGCCGCGTCTAGTGATAAATGAAGAGCTTAAATGGTTTGTTTTATGAAGATATTTTATGAGTGAAAGTTTTTCTGGCGCTTTCTTCGTCCTTTCGATCCGTTGCGCGCCGTCGTTGTTCACCGAGGCAGGATGTACTTTTCGCCGCTCGTGACAGCTCGCGACGGAAGTTCTCGGCGTCGGACCGAGGGTCGAACTGGGTCGGGTGGCTCTGCTTTCCGAAGTATACTCTTTCCACTTGGAGTTCAGGACCAGGGGCTCCACCGACTGGATTACCAGGACTAACCCAGGACAAGCCCAGGAGGCGTTGTGGCCATTTTGTGTGGCCAACTTTCACGACTTATGTAGTCTTTGGGGCCTTGGCCCCGGAGTCCACAAAAAGTCCACCACTAATCGGGCACCCGGAGTCCGGAGCGGAATGGCCCGGTCCGGCCCCGGGATCGATACTAATTGAATTCACCGAAACAGCGGGGTATGATTGGAATGCATAATCTGTCCGAAACTCTCTGCTCAAACAAAGGCTACTTTGCCCAACACTAAGCCATGGCCATCCCCGTGTGTGCTGGTCCTAGTTGGTCCTTGGTCGGGCAAACCCCCGGCCAAAGATGATAGAGGAATGTAAGGTGCGATGTATTTAAAGATAGTTGGTGAGTCCTTCGTCGGCGTTTGCATTCGCCTCCCGCACCCAGCCCAGTCCCGTTTCATTCCAGACCGTCTGCGCCACCCACACGGGCCGGTGGCCATATCCGAGGCACACATACACAGGACCCGAACCGCCCGGTGCCCGGATCCTTTTTAATCAGATTTTGGTTTAGAATGCAAATTAGCTTACCTTCGTGTTACACGTCGCCGGCGACCTAGGGCGAGGGCCTAGGCAACGGCCTAGGCCGGGTCTCTGGAACCGTTTGGTGGGAATTACGATTCGATCATGGCCCGACCAGGCACCGTATTCCACACCCCAAACTCAGCCCTTTAATTGTTTTGACAGCAGCTCTCTTTGCTTAGCCTTAGGCAAGAGCCGTGAGCGAGGCCCGGGCCCGGAGACCGAAGGATAAGACAGAACCGAACGGAACTGCAGCTGTTTACGCAGACCCCTGTGGACCCTGTGGAGTGGGATCCCTTTTTTCCGTTGCGTTCCATTTTACAAATGGAACGGCACCAGGAGCACCAGGAGATGAAAGATAGGGCCCCCGATACATTGGCCGGCCAACGGTTGGTGCGATGCGTATTCAAGACCCGTACGTACGTGGGCCCTGCGGGTTTGCATTGCGCCCGGAATTGGTTGGTCGTACGGTAGAAGATGCGGTAGACACATTCAACAGCTGATAGGCTTTGATAGTGTCCGCATCGAACGTTTCCAGTTGACGGTCGCTACGGAGCCGAAAGAATTGGTTTCAACTTTATTTACATAAATTATGCGCCCAGCCCTGGCAAGGATCCGTCGACTCTAGTGAACTCTCGAACACTGTCGGACTGTGGAGAAGGAATCTCAGAATGGGCCCAAGAGTCCCCATTCCTACGCTAATCGCTCGAAGGAGGATGGAAAAATTGTATCCAATGGCAACCGTTTATTAAAACCCGGCACGACTGCCGCATGCGTTGTAGGGTTAGTGTTTCATGTTCCGGCGCCAGTTGTCCAGCTAGACTGTCGGTGCGCACCGGGTAGGACCTCGCCTGAACCTCACGTTCTGCGAGTCTCTAAAAAGATTCTAAAATATGAATAGATTTGAATTATTTGACGTAATGGATGTGGTCAAACCGGGACACCAAATCCCCATTTTACCAGCCCCATTATGTTGTCCGACATCTGCTTGCGAGTTCGAGGATTTCTTGATTCTGTTTTTTGTTCTGCCTTTTTATTCGGCCCCAACAAACGGGTGCCCGGCCCGGTTCGGGGACCAGGTGCAAGTGCATCAGTATCAATTGTCTACCGTGTCCCGGTCCCGGGGCCTTCGACTGGCCGGCTCGGACGGACGAGATAATAGTGCACAGGACCGGACCGGACGTGGACTGGGTCTAGGGGGGGCTATATCCCCGGTACGTGATGATCCACGCGACACGAAGGATCTGCAGGATCCACCGGAACTCCACGCCGGGCGGGCCGGGATTTGGACCGTTACAAACCCGCAGCAAGTGAGCCCTCGGAGCAAAGTCCAGCAAAGCCCACGTGGCCGCACGGTGTACGGTGGATCGCGGCGATTGGACCCTACACCCGACGCAGGTACGTTTGTGCCGCTTCCGGTTGAACTGACCGGTGGTGCTGGGGCCGGCCGCAAGATACCCCTCCTCCCCCCGAACGCACACACCCACGTTTTGGAGCGTAAAAAATGGACTAAATCATCCGGAATGCAAACGGAACGGTAGAGAGCGTTCCGCGGGGACGCTTCCTGCCAGCGATGGTCTATGGAGATTTTTCACGAGCATTCCTCGAATTCTGTACTCGCACACACACAAACACCGGCCGGCAGACACACACACACTCACGGAACTATTGAGAGTGGCACCGATCGGAACGAAACCGGTGTGGTTGGCTTCCGGAGGTTTGCGCTGTGGCGAGGTGAGGCGAGAAAAAAGGAAACACCGATTTTCCTTTCGAACGGAAAAGCGCCGAGCTGTGTGAGGGTACATCAATATGCAGACTGGAGCGATTACTGCTTTCAGATACGTGAAATGGAATAATAAATAAGCATAAATCCAATGATGTATGATCTACGGTACCGTGACCCGTGTCCGCTGACCCGGAGCGAAAACGGGCGCACCACTTTCGGCAGCTCCGGCAGCTTAGGGGTAGCGTACGATGTACATCGCCCTCTAACGTTGATTTTCATAATGCTTTAAACTTTGTTTTGCACCTGTATTAGTTTGCATTTGATTAGTTTTTATCAATGAAGAAGCTCTTCTTTCTGACCGGAACATCATGAAAGTTATCTTACTTAAATTCACAAAACTGACAAGAGAACATAGTTTTGTCTAGCTATTGTTAAATATAGGGCGATTCATTAAGGACACATGTTTTCATTTAGTTATAAAACAATAAAAGCCTACTATTTTCCGATGGGTAAACATTTATTTGAAAGGCTCATTCAAGACCTTTTTTTACCGTGCTCCTATCTCAGCAATGGCTATTTGAATTTTGGTCTTGAGGTCACCAACAGATGCTCGTTGGTTCGCGTAACATAAAAATCGATTGTCTGTCACGGTATAAAACGTAGCGCCGTCCCGTTGAAACCAAATGACGTCCAAGTTCCCAGCTTCAATTCCGCCGAAGAACCAATCAGTAACAATACGCGCCAAACAGTCACTCGTTGTGAGTGCATTGGCTTCTTTTGCACGATGTGTGGGTTTTCCGAACCACCCATGAATCACCCATGAGCACGGAACGTCTAATTTGAACAGTTTTTGATTTATTTTCGTCGTATTTCAAACCACATTTGTTGGGCGAAAAATATTGCACAATGTTTGGACATTACCATGACTTAGCTCTGACATGTCTATTGCAATCGAGATTGTTTAGAATTGCTTTAATTGCAACATTATTCTAGTGATTTTTAGAAGTTGTTCAATTGCAAAACTCAACACTTCAAGAGACTGCTTGTCACTGTATGCGGCTGAAATGTAGAGCTTTGGTACATTTGAGAGCATCGTAACGACCCCCAAAACCGTTTGCAATTTTCTTTCATTCTAATACGCCTAAAAGTATGCAATTTGAACGTTCAATTTAATTTATTAACAAGTGTTCGCCGTCAGAATAGACACAGAATCTTAATACTAAAATATTACAATAAAGAGGAGAGCTTACGTGTAACAGAGTGAAGGTATAGAAGGATGAAAGATGAAGATGCAAAGAAACTACCACAGAAAGTGGAGAAATTCAAACTCTCAGTTCAAACGGACGGAGAGAAGTTGAGGTAGTTGACAAGGACGACACGGAATGAAGGGTAAGAAATAGCAAACGTAGGCAATAGGAAACTTCCCCTAAAAATTCTCCCAAAAACGTGTACGTGATAAATTTGTGACCGTAAACCGCACCGCACTGGTTAGTCAAACTCAAAAAGAAGCACAACAAATTACACGAAACAATCGGTGCCTGCAATCCAAACCAAAGGCACGTCCACTCCTGTCAGACGCTTTTAAGTTGATTTGCTTATTACGAGAGGCACAAACGAAGGATGATAAAATGGCCACTCACGCAGTAATCGATGGAGTGTGAAATCACCTTTGCCGCGTCGTTTGGCATGTTCGCACCGGCGGTCCTCTCAAACTCCATAGCATCGCGCGGCTGGCACTCTCGAAACGGTGCAAAGAAAACAAGCCACTCGAGTACCGCAGCAATCAGCTTTAACGCGGCGTTTTTGTCTTCGGCAAACGGTGAAATGTTTCCCGGAACGGTGCGCGCTCAAGATGCCCGCTTCGTGGGGCCCAGCAATCAGCGAGCAACCGAAGCGCCCAAGGACTCTCGGAGGACGCACGGCCGCGCGGGTAAAACGAGAAGCGAGAAATAAATAAATAAATGAAATATGAATATCCTAACAAAGTGGATCGGGGGCGACGTGGCGCGCACGGAAAGCGCTCCGCGAACACGAACAAATGAAAATATAAATAAATGAATAAATATTTATCCGATAATGGCGCGCCCAGCAAAAGTGCACGATTCGCGAACTGGTTCGCGGATGGACTGGAAGCTGACGACAGCTCGGTCGAAGCCGACTCAAGACCGGCGAATGCGGTTCGAGATTTCTCGCCTCTCGGAAGCCCCTCGGTGTCTCCGCAGAAAGACCTTCGACAATTCGATGCCATCGCGAGCGAATCGAGAGACAAACAAGCGACAGGAAAAAGGTACACAAACTGCGGAATGCCCCGAAATGGGCATGAATTATAAGCAGCCGCGTAGCGCACACCGCTGGCACCGGATGCTGGTTTCGCGAGGATCTCATCAACCGTGGATGGCCACTTGATAAAATAGCCCCTCAACCTACGGAATAGCCTCCCGCTTCGTAGCCCACTTTCGATGCTGCTTCACTGGCTGGGAAGCGCCGAGTTCCGAGTTGGGGAAATTCGCCAACTTTTGACCTAATTTTACCTGCCCTACCGAAGGGCGAGCGGTTGCGACATGCCTTCTGACCGACCGGGAGTAGTCCTCAGACCCCCACCCGACCCACGGTATCGATCAGCCGCATGTGCAACGCCTTGCCAATAAGCTGTTGCCCAGAGCTAATCACTTAACCAACGGAAACCCCGGGACAGTTTGAAATTGAAATGTCGCCCATTAATAACGCTGATGCATGTCGTTTGTTGCGAGCCCGGTCCGGTCCGGCCCCGGGGTGGTCCAGGGTGATGTCTGATGCATACATGACATGTTCTGCACTGCAGCTGCAGCCGTACGACCATTGTTTTGCACCGAGGAAGCAGGGACCCGGGCGGGCCCAGAGTGCCGGGGCCAGGTTACACAACACGACACATAAACCATAAGCAGCAGCGGCGGCAGCAGCATGGCGGTGTCTCGTTATGCTGCGCACGGGAAGCCCCCGGTGCCCGGTGCCCGGTGTCCCGAGAACCATTGGACACTAAATCCAATTTTCTTCTGTCACATTCATTCTCCACCCCGAAGGCACCGCGGAGGAGCCGAGGTTCTGCCCGGTCGGGCCGGTTGTCGGTTTTTGGGGGGCAGTTTGTTAACTCGTTTTCAAATCTCGGCCCCCCCGAAGCACTTCAATGCTGCAGCACGCAACATACGCCGCAGCGCCGAGACAGCTTACGGCCCAGGCCATCGACGCTGGTTCGGGTCAATGGCACCACCGAAGCGAGCATTAGCAGGCAGGTGGGGCCGCCTGTTCCCGCGGGGCTGGTTTCGCTGTAGAATGTTAATTAAATTTCGTAATTAATTTATTGGTGGTAGATAAATACGAGCGTTAAACAAATATGAACACACATAATGACGGAGCTCGTACGACATTCATGAGCTGACGGGCGTGGATCACTTCCCAAGTCTGGCCAGCTCAAGCAGGCCAGTTTGGGGCGCCTTTCTAATTAGCTTTCGCTTCCTCAGCTGGCACACAACCTCGGTGAAACTCTACGCAATCCTTGCTGACGACTTCAGGTTGTGATGGCTCTGCTAGCCCTGCATTGCGTGGTTTTTGTTTGATCAACGTCTCTGTTTGCCAGAATGTCTGTGAATTTCCGAAAAAGTGAGCGATGATCTCGTATTAGTACTGTAGGAATCGGTAGCACCTTGACCTTTGAGGCTAATACGCGATATCTTCGGCATTTATGCAAACCTTGCCTTGAACTATCGTTGTGAAAAAATCATCGCCAGAATACCCAAAGTGTTTATTCATCAGGACGTAGGTTTTGCTGGCGTTATGCTCCACAGATGGCTAAAAGCAATGCTGCTTTTTGTCTTTGAATTATCAACTCTATACAGCACTTATCGAAACAAATTTTTTCTCATCAGAACAATCGTTGGTGTAGTTTCCTGGCGCCCAACAGCCTTAGTACAATGAGCACTTTCTTCATTTACACAGCTCTTTACTATTTAGCCTTTACTATTTACTGTTGCCTTGCATACGACAAATATTTCAATACTTTGTATGTTGTTTTCCTTTAAAATTCACAAACTGCCGGATTTGTGAAAAAACCAAAACTGGGTTTTCGGCCCCTGTATCGTTGTTTCTGCGCGAATTTGTGCCCAAAACAAAACACTAATGATGCCAAACCCACGGCGTATTCCCCAGATCCGGATTCCTTTGACTTTTCCTTGTTCCGGAAACTGAAGGCACACGAAAAGACGACGCAACGCTACGATTTAGGAGATAAAAACGGCATCGATGAAGGAACTGAACAAGATCACACAAAATTGATTTTTTCAACTGCTTCGAGGATTGGGGGAAAAACGTTGACACAAGTGTATAATATCTGATGGGGATTATGGGATACTTGTTGAACGATCCTCGTTTCTAATCCATTAAAGGCCTCCATCTGCTAATTTACAATATTTAAAGGTTTAAGCCGTCTCACAAGCTAAGAAACAAATTAAATTAGCATTTCTTACATTTTACGTTAAATGTTTATATCGCGTTAAAACTATTACATATAACGAGGCTAAATCTGAGTCTGAGCGAACCGAAAGAAATAGATTAGAAAACCCGAAAAACTGCTAGCTTAAAAATTCAATTAAACTTTGGATCGAATTCTGTACACTAGATTGAATCAAAATGTCATTTGATGGTCAAAATTTTTATTTTTTACACATTATTCAAACTAATGCAGGTAATGAGCATGGCTTTCCAAGGCTTTCCCAGTTACTAACACTTGTCTACTTCGTTTTGCACCTTTCGATGAGTCAGTCCCGATCGTACAACCGTTCTATGTTCAAACTTGGTCCTATGCTTCTATGTGTTGTAAGTAAATCAATAAATTAGTAAACAAAAAAACAGTATTGACACCAACATTCGAGTGTTAGGCGGCAACGGTGTCGTCTGACCGTGCCGTGCCGTGCCGTGTAACGTCTGACAGCGCGTTACAACCACAGCACGCGGTGAGCCCTAGGAAACTCCTGAATGCACCCCACAATTTGGCACCACATCAAACGTGGTGGCTTCCCGGTGCTCCGGAGCTCGTCACGGAATAAAGGCGGACGTGTTCGTAACCTCAAAAAATAAACATCGGCTCAAAAACAAACAGTCGCCATAAAATGATTTATAGTTCGTTCGCAGAACCGTAGTACACCGAGCAGCGAGTAACGACTTCCGCGCGCCGACGACGAGCCGCCGGTTAATGGACACCGCACTGTTCAAAAATTTAGGCCCAATGACAATTTGCGCACATCTCTCATGCGAAACGCGCAAAACCCGGATCGGTTCCACTGACACCGGCACTGGTTACCTAACTCGGGCCCGGCCAGGTGACACCGGGCAAATGGTTGCCCAAAGTGTCCCATGGGAGAGGCATCCCGCGCCCTCCCACCAGAAGCCCCCAACTCTTCATGGCTCAATAAATAAAGTCGGATAAAAAATGACGCCCGCTCCCGGGGTAACTCCCGTCGGTCGAGCCTACCCGGGTGTTGTTTTATGCATACCTGTGCCCTTGCCGGCTCCCTGGATCCCGTCAGACGAATGCACCTACCCCAGCCATAAACGACTGTCCATCCCGGGACGACCAGCGGGACGCTAGTTGTCCCACTCAAAGCCCCAAGCGTCCTGCTGCGCGTGAAGGACCTTTCGAAAATCACCCAACGGAGCGACCCAACAAACCGGGAAAAAAACGAGTGTGCAAAACAAAACAGGAAAACACCACCCCGGGAGTGGGCCACCCCACGGGAACCGCCGGTGCCGGAGTGTGTGAAGTAAATTAATTAAAACTTCAATACCACCTCTCGCGCTGGGGTCGCACTGTGGGCCGAGATTGGAAAATGTTATCGCCATCGACGTAACCGGAGCGCACCCGAACGGTGTAACGTGCCAGCCGTTGACGGGGCCGGTTGCGAACCGGCCGACCATCACCGGCGCTGATTTGTGATGAGAGTTACGCGTCGGCCAAGACCGGAGCACGAACGGGCTTTCGAAAGGAGTTTTCCCTTTATTTTCCCTCCCGCAGGAGCGATGCAGGGCATCGAAAATGAGCTTTCCCCCGGGGGCTCGGGGCCGGGAAAAATTGCCCACCCGCCCGAGGCACCCACCGGTGAAATATGTAGATTAAAAATGTGCCATAAAAAGAAGCATAATTTATAGAAGTTTTAAATTAAATTTTTTCACCCCTTGAAGGCTCGGAGCGGTGGCTCGGGTGTCTGCATGCGTAACATCATTATTATCGTGTCACAACCCCAACCCGAAGGGTAGATAATCGTTTTCGGTGGCGTGACGTGACGGGCAAGCGCGCGAACCCGCGCGTCGGTTCCGAGCAGGATGCAGGAGTAAGCGGTTTTTTTGCTTCCTTTCACACGGGCACTGGGTTGGCACAGGCATTACATCGAATGTGATCGGTAGGTCAGTTGGTCGGTGCATACCCTAGAAGTAACGACTCGACAAAGAACATATCAATTGGAGGATTTGAGAGTTTGGATCCGCTCGTTTAGGGAACTCTTAATCAGCTGCCCGGTAACAGTAACGATGTGTGTATTTATTAAATAACGCAATCATGCTACGGCCTTCACGGCCTGATTGCGGCCATGTTTTATAAAACCCTACCATGTTCCCATGGTGGCGCACGAAATCTGTAAAGCAAACACCGGCTCGTGGCGGGGCCACGAGCCCACTCTTTGTCAGCCCCAGTGGTCCTGGCCAAAGCCTTTCCAAATCCATTCGGCGAGTCTGCGAAATGCCAAAAACTCTGCACTGCGGAGCATTATCTCTTTATGCTGCCTTCACTTTAGCCTTTAGCTGCAGTTTTGGGATTTCGGGTTCGTTTTTGCGGACTTTTTTCCTCTGTTCCTTGCGCTCGCTCCTAATAATGTAGGGAAACTGAACACTGGAAACTGTTAGTTCTTTCATTGCGCTTTGTCTCTGCGTCGGCCCGGACTCCCCACTACGCTATGCTGTGCCGTGCTGCATGCCCGACTGGCCGGCTGGCCCGACCCACATTTCTGCAGGTGCAGGAGTCTCTTCGTTTTTGTCGGTCCGTCGGTCCCATTCTTTCCGTGCACATCTATCGAGGCGGAGCTGTTTGGAGAAGTTTAAAATTTTCTGCTCCTGATTTTCTATTGACATTCATGTGAAGCAATCCCCCACCGGCCGGCTTGTGCCACAAAAGGGAACATAATCCAGACGGGCCGGAGCGCCCGTCTCAAGCGCGGAACGTGCCCCTTGAAGAGCACCGGAGGCCGGAGCAGCCGTGGACTAAATCAGAACCGAAGGCGGATTTGGACCGTGCCTTGTGTCTTTGCCGGTGTCGTCAGCGTTGTCGTTGTCGTCGTCGATGCACTCGATATATCTAGGCCCCACGAGCGCAACCGTCGTCCGGGATTGGTTCCATCCTTTTGTTGATGTTCCTGCATCTTCCACAAATTGAAACATCCTGCGGCGGCGGTGGCGGAACCGGGCAGTTTCAGCCGGGCGAGCTTTCCAGTGACGACACCCAAGCCGTCGGAGCAATCAACATCTGCTCAGCGGCAGACGAAAATCCCGCACGGTTTTCGAAGGGCCCGGCCAGCTTAGTCAGCGCATGCAGTTCCGTTTGTTTCGAGTATATGTTTCCAGTTCGCAGCATAAGGAAGCGCAGGAGCTTCGAGCATGCTTGAGTTCTTGACATGACGGTTGATCTGTATCGACCAAGAAACCTTCAATCTCCTTTATTTGATGAGTTTATCAATCATTAAAAACCATTATTTAATTATAAGGCTTTCACAGTAAATGTTAGTTTGAATATTCAAACTATAATTTGAATCTTTCTTGGATAATTCAAGCGAACAGAAGAGCCACTAGCCGACCATTGGCCGACGAGCCGACGAATTAGAGGGTTGTCTCCAAGAGGATATTCTCATTGTTTGTGTCAAGCTTTATTATTCTCCAAAACATCCAACAATGCAATCTGCTTGGCACGATAATAATGTTTAAGTTCCGAAGTAAAAAATCTGCAAGAATCTTGACGACAATTTCGAAAAAGTGTTCGGCACAACATACCGAACGTACGTTCACCGAGTCCACCGACAGAAGTGCCGCAATGAAAATATTATCCCCCCGGAATCCAACGTACCCAACATAATGTGCTTCGTTCGCCCTTTTCGGAAGGTGTCCGTTTACCCGCAAATGATGCCAAACTACGGAAAAGGAACAATTTCCGGCAAATTAAAAGCAAAAATAAACGGAAAACGCAATTCTCCGTCGACTATTATGGATGATCCTCCATATTGTGTGCTTCGCTGTGGCCCGTCGCTTGATGCCCTGCGCTTCCGGCCGTTTGCGGTCCGGCTACGGGCTAGACCGGAAGTTGGACCACACGGGCGGGCGATGCACACCGGTCGCCACCACTATCCATCATACCGTGCCACCGGATGGGGAGAAGCTTCAGCCATTCTTCCGGGTGGCTCCGGGAAAGAATGGCCCGCTCTTTTAGAACGTCATCGGCTAACCGTCCTAGAGGCCCCGTAGACGCCCCCCGGTGGCGAGCGTGTTATCGTTATTATCGTTATTATCATCCCACTATTGGCAGGCGAAGAGCACACGTCCCATTCTGACAGCTGTGCCGGGATCCGTTCCATTGTGACCTTCGGTCCTTCGGTCCCACTCCCGTGACGACGACGGAGTTCATCAGGCGCATTCCTGAGGAAGCTAGACACCGTCGGTTCACGCTCATGTCAGCATCATGTTGCGTTTTATGGGGCGTTCGCTGGCCCCCACGAAACCGCTTCCATCTTCAGGGACCTTCGAGTGGGGCTCGATTTCGCACAGCTCACGCGAGCATCTCCCGAGCCCCGAGCGAACGATGAAGTGCTTCATCGGCAAGGACCAGGACAGGACCACCTACTTCGGCTTCGGCTGCATGCGGTGTTCGCTCAAATCGCCGTCTGGCATCTGGCCTTGTTTAGCGTCTGCGACGCGCTGTGCTTGCAATCGCTTTGAGGTAGATTCTCATCACCGCCACGTACATGCAACCGTAAACACGAAACGAAATATGCTCGCTGGCGGGTGGCCGTATGTAAAAATATCCAAACCTGCGTAAGGCTGAGACTGAGGCTGAGGCTTCGGTCACCCTAATGAGACCGTGTCTGGGGCTCTTATTTTTTTCTTTCCTGTCAAACAAAGTCATAAAATACATTCAACCTTAGCGAAGTAGCAAGGAACCAGAGTCACGACACAGAGATGTTGGGTCAGTTCTAGACGGGCAGCTGTTGGTCGGTAATTAAAACGGGCACTGAGACTGACTGGCTTGAATGTATTCTTTGATCTAACCGTCACACATTCAAGTAAGTACCTTCGAATTTTCATAATAATTCTGTCGGGTTCAGGTTGGCCGTTGACTCGAACCGTTACAGTTTTTATCAACTACCTGTGGGCTGTGCTTTTATGCGTTCGAGGGAAATTTTAATCATGTTAATCACATTTGCAGTAAAGTTTAAATGAAGCTTTTCACCCGAGGACCCGGGTTCAGCATCCCGGTTCAGCACGAAATCGTACCTGGCTGCCACGGTGCCATTAGCTAACGACCATTGAGCTGCCCTTAAAACGCACTAACGCTCTCATCAACGATCACATTCACCCGGAGAATGGCGTTTTTGCTGTCCCTTCCGGCTTGGGTGTCGCACCCGCACCCGACGGTAGGAACTGCTCAAGGTCATGCTAATTAGTACTCACGGAGTGCGAACCCGGAGAATCCTTCAACTAACGAGGTCACACACCGGGGCTCGGCCCGAGCCCGACCGGAATGTGTTTTTCACAGGCTGGTTCCACACTTCGTTGATGACGCCCCGGTCCACCCCCCGTGAAGAGAGAGCTTTGTGCCGGTTTAGTGTGGAAAAATAAATCACGCCTTATAGCCGAATTATGTTGCGCCGGCGATTGTTCACTCCGGCGAACGACGGCCGTGGCTTGGAAGACAATTTCCGAGCCCAAACGTTTGCCGTTGGGGCGTTGCTATAATCATCTTGTCGGCTACGCTAGTGTACGGGGCCAGCAAACTTCGATCCGACCGCCGCACTTGAGCACGAACGTAAAGAAATAATGTCTTCGCACCGTGCTCGCAACTACTCGCTACTCGCACACGGAACACGGAGCGCCCGGGCACCAAACACATCGCTCCAGTCTTTCAGCACATCGTCGAATTTAGTAGCTCCTTTGGTGGGGTGGTGGGGAACTGTTGCCACCGTTGCCACGCCAGTCACAAATAAAAGCAAACAATCAAATGCCGCCATTTTCCGCGTGCGGTTGACGTACGCTACGTCTGACCTTCTACCGGGGGGATATCTACTGCCAGCCGTGCGCCTGGGGTTCGATTGTACCACACAATCAACCGCACATAAACCGAAGCAGTGAGCCGTTCAACGCTCGCAATGACGCACTCGAACCTTCCGTTGCTAGCGAAAACCACATGGCTCAATAGTTACCCGGGGCGGGGAACTCAAGAAAGATGAATTATTTAGCTCTAGCCGAAAGTACGGATTCGGGGCAACATCGATAGCAAATGTGAATCCCACTAGGACCAGGGGTATCATGAATTGTAAAACATCATAAGCAGCAGCACTGACAGTGTTCGGTAATTACGAGAAGCATCTAAATAAAATAACAGTTTGTTAAAGTGCCCTACGATGGAGGCGCCTGGTGCGCCTTGCAGCGTCGCAATGGAGGCGCCTGGTACGTTTCACCTTTCGGTGCAAATCGCAACCAAATCACTTGGGAATGTTGCCACTTTTTACACAACTTTCCTGAACAACTGCCCCACCCGAGAAACGCGGTACAAATTCCAGCAGGGGTGAATAATTTATTACTTCTCCAGAGCCGAGCCAGAGCCCCCGAGACTGGCGACGCGCGGAGCCGTGGAACCGAAACCCCGTACCAAAATCATTACCCAAAGCCCGCTCGAAAATGAGATTCAGTAGATACGATAAGTATGTATCAACATTTTGACACCTAAATCTATCGAAATCAATCATGGTTCCGGCGCGCCTCGCTCGCTCTTGACTTGGCAGCTCGCTGATGCTGATGCTCCGTGTACCCGTGGGCCCCTGCCCGAGTGAGGATGTCGTGTGCCGTTCTTCCAGCGAGTGCCGTGAGCAGAGAGGACAGGGCTTCCAGTCGATTGGCTGACATGCTGAGAAACGAGCTCCGAGCAGCAGCAGCAAGGACGATAACGATAGCGGGCGAAATGCTGTCGACGACACCGACCGAGCACAATGGATGGCTACTCGTTATGCAGATCACGTTTGAAAATCGGTAAATGTCAGCGTGCCGCTAGCATAGAACGGCGAACGGACGATTCCTTGGCCCGGCGTCTCAAAGTTAAGCTTCTTAAGTGGGGGAGAAAAAATGTTTCTGCTTGCCGCGGGTGTCCAATCCGGGCCCAAGGCCAAATCCAACTGCTGACAATTGATAATTTAGTAAATTGATTGGAAAATCAAGCCGCGTTTTCTTCGGTGAGCAAACGATGCCGACCGACCACGACATCGGTCCCTATTGTCGGACGGACGATCACTTTTGCGCACATCATAAAGCGGTTCCCAAAATCGGCCACAAACCACCGGGCACCGGAATCGTAATCGAAATGGTTGCAGTCAAATTAATGCTCAGAGCGCGCGCGTCGTTTCAATGGCCCTGATTCGACCAATCGAATCGACGGCCATCGAACGGCCGATCCGGAAAAATGAATGAATGAACTTGATGCCTTCGATTGCCTTTTCCAGGACCCCTGCTCGAGCCACCGACTGACGACTGGAGCACTGAAATAATGTTGCCAACCCAGCCCAGTGCCACTCCAAAACACATTTCGCCTAGCGGCCGGTCCCGGGAAGTTGCTGTTTCCAGTTGCGCGCTGGTGGTCAGCTCATTTCCACCACACACACATATACACAGTTCCGCCGTTTTTTGCGAGTCCTGCCCGACGTGCATTAGCGTAACGCGGTGGTGCAATGTTTTGCAGTGCTTCGCAGTTCCGCCGGACCGCTGCAGCAGGAGCACCACGCATAAGTATTCATACCGGGACGGTGAAGACTGCGGCCACATGCGGCGGACAACCGGAGACTAAAACACTTCCGACTCGACAGCCCAATGGACTCACGGGGGGGCCGGCTCCCCATGAATATGTATAGAATGGCCGCGCCATTCTGCATAAAGCTCACCGCTTCTGCGAAGCCCGATTCCGTTCTTTCGGCCCACGTTTCCGGTGCACATTCCTGCTGCTGCTGCTGTTGCTATATTTCATCCAGTCCGGGCGGTTCCTTGCGGTGTTCCGGGGTTGTTTTTCCGTCGCTGTTAATTTTTATTCCCAAAATTGGAAGGATGCAGCAACGCCAAAACTTATACGCACGCATTTGAAGCCCCGCGTCTATCTATTCGAGCTCCGTCCTCCGTCCTTTGTGTCCCGGGCCTGGGATGTCCTGGTGCTGGGATGTTTTATACGCATACCGGGTTTTTTTGTTGTCTCGACCGTCCTCGAACGGTAGCCGGTGGTGAAACTTTGCCCAATTAGATTTTCCCAGCCGTCCGCCGTGCCGTAATCGGCAAACGAATCATCCTGTGCTGGTGTGCGGCCGTGTCCGTGTGGGTGTGTGTAATCCACGTTCGGGTTCAGGACGCTCGTTGTGTGTATTTAAATTTTTATTACCATAGAAAACAATTTAATGCATGCTTATTCATGCCGATTCATGCATATTCCGAAGAGGCGGCCTCTGCGAAGACGAAGGTCCTGCTTTCTGGGCGTATTGGTTGAATCAAATTTTGCTCTTGTTTTCTTGGCGGCTTTTTCGCAAATAGCGCCAAGTACTGCCAAGTGTTCTTGGAAAAATCATAGAAACAAAAACAGGATTTAATCGAGCGCAAAAAGGTTTAATTATCAAAACCATACCGCGCACCAAGCAATTTGAAGCGCTCTCTGGCGTCATCGGGCGCCACTTTTCACCGGCCCCTAGGCTTTAGGGAACGTCGGGAAAACATAGCAAGACACGGCCGTGATGGTGCGCCTCCAGCAATCGCCTCTAAGCGTATTCTGATCAAATTCCATTCAAACGAAACGTTCGTTAAGCGAAGCGAAATCACTCACATGCCCCGGGAGCCAGAGTGTTGGGCCACAAAATCCAATTTGGAGGAACAGCTTCACCGACGGAGGAGTTTAATATCGGGCCGCGCGGTGTGGTGTGTGGTACCGAATTTCCGGCTGACAGTTGCGTCCCATTACCCGCGTGGCAGCCCCGCCTAAGTTTCGGCACGTCAGCCTCCAACTTCCGGCACTCCCCTTCGGGTGGTAAGTGACGGCGAAGCGACGCGTTTGTTGCTGTACCGTGCGGTCCCGAATGACAGTGGAACAGGTGCAATATTAAATTGTGTCAGAAATGTAGGCCCAGTCCGGCCCAGCATCTTGCGCGTGAGAAGGCGCCATGTGGCTGACTAAGCCGAGCCGAGTGCTGGGGCGCGTCGTTTTTTGTTCCACTTTATTTTTCCATTACCGCTCGCGGCACGATGGCCCGAGCAACAGTTCTCTGTAACCTAAATACCCGTTGCCGATTATCGTTGAATCTTAACAAAGCCAAAGAAGGCACGGAAAAAAACCGCTGGCCAAAAAGCTCCGCGCTCTGGAAGCGACGAAGCAGCAGCCCAAGGGCACTGGAATAAGGATAACGGCCCGTTCGCTCCGGGCTTACGTGAATGGCTTACTCGCCGATTGAAACAATACAAACATTCCGTCCGACAGTTCGGCCAGCCAACACCCAGGTGGGCACTGGAGCCGAAAACTAAAGCCATAGAACGCGCGGCACTGCGCCAACTGGCGGGCGGTTTCGAATCGATCCGCCCAGCCGGTGACGGGGCTCGGATTTAGAAGCATATTGAAAATTTAATAGATCCAAAGCTCGGAGCAAACTCGCCAAGCTGGAATGGAGGGGCGCGGCCAGATCGACATCGGGCTAAGTGAATTGGACTTAATAGAACTTAATTATTTTATTAAACTTTAATCAGCATCTACTCCAGACGCTGACTTTCTTCGCTCGGGCGGCCACTCACCCCTGGACGGCAGAGTCTACCGTCTAATTGAGGGACCGTCCAAAGGGCGCAAGTGTTTCGATAATCGCACCGAACGGTGAGGCCCCCGGTGGTGACGGGAGCGTCCACGCACACATACCCACGCGAATACACTGCCCCACTGCGAAAGGATCTGGATCTGTGTCTTGAGACAATTTCTAGGAACGGGTCCGGTGCTCGGTGGCTCGCTGGTGATGTTCAAGCGATTAACTTGTTTTCCATCGCACGTTTACACAATCGATTCGATTTCTGCTGAAATTAATGTCTAGCAAGTTGCCCCGGGGAGGACTCCCGTTTGGCGAACACGGATCGCGTGTAATCTAGAGGGGGCCGTTGCCGCTGGTGGTACGGTGGCAGAGAGTGAGACAAAGATTGAGGCAAAAATCGAACAATCTATTTTCTGTAATGTAAAGTTTAAAATTTAAGAAGCAAAAATTCTATGTATTCTGGAACATGATTCTCTCTGCCTCTCTTCGGTACTAGCTTTTTAATCAAGGATGTTCATTGAATGAAGCATTTAGTATATTTGTTTGTTAAAAAATAATAGGAGACTTTGACTTGGATAAGGAGTAGAAGTGAAAGGCTTTGAAGATAAGGTTCACAAAAAGGTTGATCGTTCTCGTCCAGCATACTCTTAAGACCGCATGGGTCCAAATCCTCACTTACAGCCGCACTTCGGGTTTCGTTAATTGTGAAAAATATAGCTTTTAATAAAGACATCATACGACTTCAATTAGACATCATACGAGCATATCAATACCAATGTTGCCTGATAGAACCGAGCATTTAACAAAATCGGCACCATTTTAGTTATTTAATTAATTTTATGTAGAGCAATAAATTTTAATGTTCCGTTTAGCTCTGACATCAGGACGATCCAACCCGTACAATTTAGCGTTCTCTAGGGAACAAACGTAACAGAGTAAGGATGAAGGCATTATGCGATTTTGTAACCTTATCAGCATTGGGCATAGATGTCATAGTTGAACAGTAAAGAACATCCAAACACAAATTGCGGATGTCAACCAATATACCAATATCATGTACCACTGGCATATTTGCCCACATTAGCACAGCTAATCCAAAGCTCGAAACATTTAAATGGATCCCTTACACTTATTCTTAGTAATAAAGGCGAATTATAGCTATCCGCCTGCAAAGCGACGCCCTGTTTTTAATTCATGCCCTGCGTGCATGTGAATATTATTAAATAAAAGTTAAAGAAAGAATCATTTTCTTTTAATTTTATTATAAATACTTGACTTGCTTATTAGTTTCTAAAAACATGGAAATGTATAAGCTAAAGCGTAAAGACCTCTCTCAACAATAAACGAACCACTTAAGTGCGCCACTATTGACGCTTGATGCGTTACTCTTTTCGGCCACTTTGAATGGCCTTTGGGGGCCCCAAAACACCTACTGAGTGACAGCTCACTGCACAGCTTCGTCAACACTGACCCGACACTGGCTGATGAATAAGAAGCAATAGGGGAAAAAACGACCCACCCAATCTCAGGTTCTGCGGGTAACGCGTCAACGCACACACAAAATCCGACACCGGAGCCAATAAATAACGCTTAATGGTTTGCCGGTGCCCTAAAAGAGTCGTTAATTGATGCTCGTATCCTGCCGATCAATACGCTGGCGTGGCGTGGCGTGTAAAGCTTGCTCCTTGCAAGTGTTGCCGTCCGCGGAGCATAATAATCTTTATCGCCCACTGTCATGTGAGCACCCTGCAACCTGGCTCACCCTCTAGCCGGCTCTAGTTCCAAGGCTCGGCTCGGCTCCCGCTGTACGTTATGTTGGCCCCGCCGCCAGCGTTGACAGAACGAGCACAGACCTCGATCAAAGTTTGTGGCCATTGTTTCTTTTTTCGACATTCGCCCGAGCGCGCCCCGAAGAGCGCTGTCAAAACACCCGCAACTCACAAACGCCCCCGTCGCTCGTGTGGGTGTGTGGTCGAGGGAAAACTACAAAAACGTGTTTTCGTTAAACGAGAGTTCGTGATAAAATTCAATAAAACTAAATCCTTCAAACTCGGTGGTCCCCCCTGGGGGTGGACCGGGAGGGGGGAGGTCCCCCCGCGCGCGTCCAAGAGGGCTCCCGGGCCCGATTCCGATGGCCGCTTTTCGATGGCTATTAGTCGAGGTTAGCCGAAAAGACACGGCGCCCATTGTATCGGTTGCCCCGAAGCCCTTTTCGGGGAGAGCCCGCTGGTCCCCGGTTTGCGCGTTCGGGATTCGGTTTTCGGAGAATTTTCCGTTTGTCTAGCCCACTCATTTTCCAGCCAAACCGTCTGCCACCCTGGAACATGCAGTGGAGTCGAGAGGCCAACCCGGCTGGCCGCTGGCTCGAGGGTGGTGCCGTTCACCGGGACCGTGGACCCCGAAACCCCAAAACCAGCCACAGGAAGCCAAAGAGCATGATGCGGTGTGGTGGTGAAGAAAAATAACTGTTATTAGCAGGTTGGCCACGTCAACGGGGCACTCTCCATCCCCGCCGTTGCGAAGGATTTATTTCCAACCCACCGAACGGCGGAATGGCGATGGAAGACAATTTGTTCGCCGAGGCGTTGAAGATGATTTTTCATTTTATGCTGCATCGGCCATGAGCCGGGCCGTGGCTTGGGTGAGGTTTTCCATTTTTCCGATGCACTTGGCAGCGTTTCCTTCGAACAACAAACGGGTAAAGAAAAATGGATTCATAATTATCAAAGCGCCGACTCGCGCCCGAAGAAGTCCTCGAGCGTCCCGTGCTCGACTGGCAGTGGCCGTGCATCTCCTCCTGCCTTCCTGCCCCCCAAAAAGGACTCCATTGATGGCTCGTTATTATGTTTCCTATTTACATCGCGCCCGAGAGCCCCACGGCTGAAGCCCTATCGTCCGCCAGCGTCGTCACATTCGTCGAGAGTGCAGGTTTACCCTCGGAACTCGGTTCAGCCGCTGCCAGTGGGGGGAGGGTCCTGGGGAGAGAGAATTATGAACAGTATGAAAGGCTCATAATTTATGGTAAATGGTGTCATTTATCATGGAATTTATCGTGAGACTTCTACTGCGCTCATTAATACTTTATGGCGGCCGGATTTCCACGCCACGGGCCGGCGACGGTGTGGCCGTATGCGTTCCAATCGTTTCCGCCAGGCGCAGGGTGTGCGGTAGGCGGTGGACAAATTTATGAAAGTTCGAATCAATTTTCCTCCGGCGGCGTTAATCCGAAAGCCGACCGAAGGAAGAAGGATTCCCGTGAATGCCGGGTCGAAGGTGTTACGGCGACACTGTTTCCCACCGGTCGGGCAGGGCAGGCAAAAAGAGAGTTGGGGAAAGAGGGAGCGGGGCGTAAGTAAATGACGAAAGGTGGAGCAATCGACAGCCACAGCCCGGGCGGGCCCCGGACTCCGACCACCCGGCAGACGGTTTTAATAAATCGATACGATTTTGGTTCGATTTTGTATCGGGTTTCGGCGAATATCCTGCGGCGGTTGTTGTGGTGTGGTGTGTGTGTCTGTGTGTGTGCTTCCGGAGGGACGAGGGAGGAGGCTCCCCGCACATCGTTTACCGGGTGGGCCACCCGCGGGGGTGGCGTAAATATTGACGTTTCTCAAAATCCGATAACAAATAAACAAAACTTTCCGATGGCTTTGCCAACTTTGGCGCCGATTTGCGCGATGCACACACGACCCGCCTCGCCCCGGCCACCACGGCCACCGGTGGGCAAGGACTCGCGTGCGGACGAGGAAGTTACACATTGCGCCCATTCAGGTTCGGCGGCCGACTTTTGCAATCTCGCCACGCTCCTTTTGGGGCTCCGGCGGTGTTGATCGAGTTTGTTACCCGTTTGTTTCGCCGTGGCCGATTTGTTTGCATGTTAACTGGCGATTGACGGTCCGCGGGTCTGCCGTGGAGAGCCATTTTCAAGCACACTCACACACGCCGGTAGGTCTGTCAGGACGGCCAAAAATGGCGTCCGCGCGAGCTGTCAGCGGTTCAGTTAATAGATTGTTAGCGGGAATGTTAGCAACTCGGTAGACACGTCAAACCGGAAATGGGTGTGTTTGCCGTAGGGAGCCCGCCCGAAGTGGCGCTGACAGGGACCGGTTTTTCGGTGGGCCCCCGAAGTCCTTCTGAAGGGCCTTGTTGATCTCTTTTTTTCCTTTTTTGTTCAATAGAAACTTCTTTGAAGTGGTGCTAGAAATGGAGCGTGCTTAGCCCAGGTGCCGCTCGAAACAAGGAAAACAATTACAATAACCAAACACGGTTCGTGGTTCGGTGTTTGGTCCGCGAGTGAGTGAGCGAACCTCGGGGACACTGTGTCACCCAGTCGGGGGAAAAGAAAGAAAATCATCAATCTATTATTTTACACCATTTTGGAACACGACAAGGGTCGCTGCCGGGCCGGGCAGTTACATTTTAATCCACACGAGAAAAGAGTTGCTGTCGAACTATTGACCGAAATGTATTACTAGCATTAAGTTCTGGGCGATCAATTCAGGTCCTGGGCATTCGTTCGGGGTCCTGCGTATATTTTAGAAAAATGGGAAAATTTACCTTCGAAACTTTGAACTATTATCCCTATAGTGCAACACTCTTTTATTAATTTCCCTAAATGGGTTACGAACAAAAACAATATTGAAGACGATCCCGCGCGATCCAGATTTCAATCCCGTAGCAGCAATACGCCGG